>NC_064923.1:87639052-87942082 GCF_023897955.1 Schistocerca gregaria
GCATTGATGGCTTTTGTTGTGAATGTATGACTTGACTCAATCCACGACTTAGAAGGTTCTTTTTCATGGTAAGATTTACACAATGTATGTGAGTGAGTGAAGCTCTGCATCTAAATATTTACTCTGCAAACCACTGTGAAGGGCATAGCAGAGGGTACATCCCACTGTACCAGTTATGATTACCCCCATTCCATTCATGTGTTCGGTACAGGAAGAATGATTGATTAAATACCTCTGTGTGTGCTGTAATTAACATAATCTTGTCTTCATAATCCCTACATAAGTGAGAAGTTCATAAGGACTTGATGTAATAGTTGTCAGAGTGGTGGAAAAACCTACTGTTTTCACTGTTCATGTGATCAGTTAAGTTCTCAGGAGCAAGGTGTGAAATGTACATAGGTTTATAGTTTCCTAGTTATGTCTGCATGATTGAGCTGCAATTTACACTTAAACATTTGGCAGGCATTTCATAAAAGCACCTTGACTATTTCTTTACTGTTATGATCTCAAGTAGCACAGACAAGAAATACCAAAATCTTTCTGTGCAAGCACAGATTTCTCTGTTTTGTCATGATGGTTCTTAATGCACTATTTTCATTATTGTCTCAAATCTATACCTGGCATACTTATGTGCGCCCGATAGCATGTTCAGCAGTGGGATGTGATGTTACAACTTACTAGTTTAGTGGTGAATGGTGGGACATGACTTTGGTTTGTAGAGCTCATTTTATATCCAGGGAGTGGGGGTGTGGGAGCAGCTCTGCCTGTCCCCCTCCCCTCCCTTCCCCTTTCTCAATCCAGCTGGGCACATCCCTCAATAACTCGGACCAAAGCAATAATGTTTTCTTTGATAACACCATGAGCCGTGAGTGGCTTTCTATTATCCCACTGGCATTTTATCTACATACATTGTCTCTGCTTTTGACAAATATATTTAAACTTTGTTCAAAGATAAATTTTATGAATAATTGTTTGTAGGCTTTGTGAAACTACTCAAGTAATAGCTGATTGTTCTACTTCAGATTCTGATGAATCCTTCAGGTCCTGTTCCTCTTCCATTCTCTCCTTGCCATTCAGTAATGTGTTGGAGTATGTGTTTTGCCCCTTTGTGGATCCCTTCTGCATCCTGGACTATTCTTTCTATTTCTCTTTCTATTGCTTTTATGCTGTCGCTATCTAATATTTTGCTTTTTACCTATCAGTGTAGCATTTTCTTATTTCCATTACTGTGCTACTCTAGTCTTTTGACGCATATTTCTGAACTTCACTCCTTTTCTTCCTTCACAACTTTTTAATCTTAAGTTTCTTGTCCCTCTGTTAATGAGGCCACATAAGTAGTCTGATATTTTATAAAATTGGATTTTATGTCCTATTTAACAGTATAGAATCATCTCAAATTCATTATGGAACACTGATGCCAGTATCTACTGCCTTAAGAATCTTTAGGAGAGAACTGAGTTGTATGTGATGTCTGTCTGTTGATTCCTCATGAAGTTGGAAGTTTCCAAAATGGTTGTAATATTCGAGGATAAAACTTGTTTCATTATTCAGGAATCGCAGATGATTCCAAAGGCACCAGACACATTTGCCACATACATCAGAAAATTATCACTGATGGACCATAAAGCGTGTTGGCTGTGGTCAGCATAGCTTCCAGCTGTTGGAAATGACATCAGTGGCTGTCATTTACTCCTGCATCTATACAGAACAAGCACAGTCCCCTGTCTTTCACAAAGAGCAATTATATAATCACACAAAAGAAAATTAAAAAGCAAATAATCTGAGTTGAGCTAAGGAAAGTAGAAGGAAAAAGAAAAGACATGAAGTAATTGAGATAAGAAAAAGAAGAAAAAGGTGTGATTTCCCATAACTTATTTGACTGGAAGGGAGTGGTTCAGAAATGCTTCACATGTTGAAAGAGCTGACACATGAAGAAAGCTGCCTACTATCTTATGAGATGTACAATGTAATTCAAAGAACCAGATTTCAGGGCAAAATCTGTTGATATTCTTGGGTCAAGTACATATTCAGTTAGAGACTGAGGAGGTATAATTAGACAGATCACAACATGTACAGAGGCTTATAAATTATTGTTCCCCTCACAGCCCATCATTGAAACTTCATCAATCGTACAAATAAAATTGCTATTTGTGGTTTCCAGGGTATAAGTGTAAACAGAGATGAAAATTCTGTACAAAGTCTTTCTCAAGTGAATAACAAGATGTGTGAGAGGAGTCAAAAGTGGTGATGAATTGCGTATTTGGATTAAAATTCCGGATACTTATAGTGAACTGTCAATAATGCCAGAACAAAGAGAACTAAATTAAAAAACTCTCACTTTTCGATTTTATAAACTTTTTATAGGTGCTTCAGAATTGGAACTTAGTGAGGTGGTGCAGTGGTGAGACACAAAAAGACAGCAGCCCAAACCTCTAATTGACCATCTTGGTTTAGATTTCTCGTTGTTTCCCCAAGGCAACGTTGGAATGGGGCCTTTGAAAAAGTGCGTCCCCAATTTTCTCCTCTCTCTTTCCCAGACTGAGTTGTGCTCCTCTGTAATGGCCTAGTTGCTGGTTGGACATTAAATGTTAATTTTCTTCCTTCTTCCAGAATTGGTTCAATGGAAATGCCATTAAGGTGGCTACATCACATCAAGGGATGTGCAAAGATTTCCCAATCTTTGTTAATCTTTGCCTGGTCTGGTACAAATTTACAGTTTTACATTCAGAATAAACATTTGGTTTGCATCATAAAACTGACATACAATATTACAAGTAATGCAACCTGGATTTTCCATTGTTTGAAAACTAAGAGATGTTTTTATGGGACACAATTCACTACACCTGTTCCACATCACAAACTATCAACCACTGTGCTGTTCACTATCTTTGTATATGACAGCAACTGGTGTGTGCCCTGCATAGGAACTTTGAAATTATCTTTGCAAATATCTTTAAATCCCCCCATCTTATCGTATGTACAGTACACTTCCCTGCCAGAACTATTAGTTCCTTCATGAGAGAGAAAGTGGAGTGAGTTGGGAAAGGTTAAAAAGGAAGAACAGATCATTCAGACCTGTCCCCCCCCCTCCCCCAAGGATGAGGGGACTCACTGTCATGTATTCTTAAAGAGTTGTATGTAATTATCAACTAGTAGTCAGACTTACATTCATTTGCTGTACCTCATAGCACTGTATGAGGTAAATAGTGCTGTAATATTGTTCCTTCCTATTTAATAGTTTTACAGCTAATGAAAATGGCTATTCACTTGTGCTTATTGTTGAACCTGAAGGATATTAGTTTTTTTTTTTAACATTGGTATAGTTAATGCAATCATTAATATGTTTTTACCATACATGAATGAATATTAATGCATTGAAAATAAATGGAATATGTGCTGAAAATAATAATATACATATTTAAAATTTTTGTTTCAGGAAAATTCGATCAAGGTCTATAGATGTCCATCCAACTGAGAAAGCTTTGGTGGTTACATACGAACTAGAAGCTTTTATTTTAGGTGATCTTGGTGACCCACTCCTAGGAGACAGAAAGGTATGAATGGGTTTCATTGTGTCTATGTGATGAGCTTAGTAAATTGATTGTGATAAAATTCAGTTGAAACCTGATTTGTTCTATTTTGCCACTTAAATTTGCAGGAAAAATTTACTACCCTGCTCAGAAACCATAACATTAGCTATAATGGAAAGGATTCTTTAACCTACTGTATAATGTTATGGCTCTTGTAATGTTTTCCTGCTCAAGAATTAAAAACTTCTGAGGTTTGGATTCATTGTGGATAAAGAAAGAGATAAGAGAAATGAATATAATACTGGTAAATTAAGAATGGGAAACAGACAGTAGCACGAGTAAAGTTATTGACTCACCACATAGTTGAGTCTTGTGACGAATAGGGTCATGAAAAAGAACTTAGTAGCTCTGTTTTTAACCTTCAATCTTCTTCAGGCCAGAGCCTACAGAGAGCTACATGCACACACAGCTGCACTGTCCTGGGATAAGTGGCATAAGAAAGGGAGTGATTACTGTAGGTAGAGCCAATAGTAAGAAGAGGGACAGGAGAGAAATGAGATTTGTATATTAACCTGTGTGAGCTCACCCAGTGGTAAAAGTATTGCACATGATGATAAAGGACTGGGATGAGGGGTGGCATGGGTGGAGAGTAAGCTGGGACGCTATTGTGATTGGAGATACACAGACTTAGGAAGAAATGAATTAAAGTGATTGAACCAGACCAAAGAAATGAGTTTTAAGAAGCTGACTGGGAGAAGGAAACTGGAGAAGGAATGAAAATGTGAGGTTGACTTATGCGAGTAATTTGACTGTATAACTCAAAACCTGAGGATTTATGAAACTGACGTTGTACTTAACCTATGGCTAAAATTGCCCAGAATAGAAATAATACAGAAAACTGGGATAAATAATTGAAGAAATTTAGACAGGAGGGGTTTTTCTGCCTGGGGAGATATTGTTGATAAAGTTTCTTGGCATAAAATCTTTGACCTATTGTTGCTTTTCATATGATAAAATATAAAATTAGTTTCCATTTAAAATACATCAAGCAGAAAAACTCTTGTGTGTGAAACAGCATGATGATTATAATCAGTGCCAATAGATCTACAGCAGAAGAGGAAATTAGTAACTTTCTATCTGCTTGCTAGTTTTATTTGATTTGTTAAAAAAAAAAAATTGCATTTTCGGTTGTTGGTATGCCTCCATAATACACTTTATCAAATGTAACACAAAATGCAGTCGAAGCATCAATATAAGTAAACTGATAAATATCCGATCATTGACAATTCACAGACATATTTTTTGGTGAAGTGATGCATAAATATTTATATTTAATGCACCATTTTATAGTTCATATACTTCTCAGAATATATAAAAACTTTCTTTTACTGACACTCAATTCCGCTTTTTCCTTCAGGAATGCCAAAAAATCATAAGACTGAAAAGTTTAAATGAAGACACAAACTGTGGAGTCCTTGCAGAAGAAGTAATAGCAAAATGTAGCCTCATTCATCCGAGTAAACTTCAAGAAGTGACACAGCTCATATATTATTTGCAAAACAGGAAGGATGTGGGAAATGGTAAGTACAAGCAGATAAAAGGGTTGAATGAAAAGTAATGACTCCACCTTCGCTAATTGGATTTGGATGGGAATATTTTAATAAATCAAATGCAGAAATAATCTTTAGAATGTGATCTTTAATTACGAATATTCACTTTTCCATGTAATCAACAGCCAATTGGATACATTTCTGCCAAAGATGAACAAGTTTTCCGAAGCCGTCACAGAAGAAGTCGACACTCTGTTTCCGCAATCACAGTCCTCTCAACATCTTTATCAGAAGCATAATGATGTGCCTGCAGATCGTATTTCATTATCAGGAACAGATGGAAGTCAGATGGTACTAAATCTGGGCTGTATGGAGGATGTCATATCGTGGTGAGATTCAGTCTCTGAAGTTCTGCTGTGGTGGCACATGAAGTGTGTGGTTTGGCATTGTCATGCTGCAGAAAAACGTTTTCCTTTTCCTTTTGGACCCTTGTTAGCCGTTGTTTCAGAGTTTGCAGCATTGTGATGTAATACTCTGAATTTATTGTTGTTCCACGATCAATGAAATCAACATGAATAACACTATCTGCATCCTAGAACACTGTGGCCATGAATTTTGCAGCTGAGGGCTGCATATTGAATTTATTTTTCTGGGGCAAGTCTTTGTGTCAGTATTCCATAGACTGACGTTTTGTCTCTGGGTAGTAATGGTGTACCCACATTTTGTCTCTTGTCACAATTGAATGGAGAAAGGCGTCACCTTCATTCTCATAATGCGAGAGGAGTTCCTGGCAAATTTCAAGTCTGTGTGCTTTCATCTCAGCAGTCAGCATCCAGGGTACCCATCCTGCACAGATCTTCCGATAGCCAAGCAAAGCAATAATGTGACCCACACATTCTTGCAAAATGGTGATTGTGCTTGCAGTTTCTCTCTGAGTGATATGACGACCTTCCTGAATCACTCTCTCAACATTTTGCTTTTGAAACTCGGTGGTTGCTGTCACAGAACGTCCAACTCTTTGTTTGTCATGCAGGTCACATGCTCCCGCATCAACATCTTTAAACTTACTCACCCAATTACACACAGTACTCACATCAACATATTCACTATAAATTGCTTTCATTCTCTGATGAATCTCCTTTGGGGTGACACCTTATGCTGTTAAGAATTCAATTACTGCTCATTGCTTAAATTTCATTGACCAACTGTCTGTGCAGGGTTCCTTACCTTACACTGTAACAACACAATCGTTCAATGCTAAGGCTTCCCGCCAACAGGAGCTGTAGAAAAGAGGCTATGGAACAAGCCAGTACCTGCCGCATACCAATGCTGCCAGCTGTTGAAGAGATATGAAGGTGGAGGCATTACTTTTTGGTCAACCCTCGTACAGTTGAAATCATCATAACGACAGTGTTTAAAAGAATGGCACATCAGTCACTTTAAGGTAAATGTGTGGCTGGTTGTTTGCTAAATAGAGAGTAAATTTGGTTGTTAAGTTCAGAGGTATCACTAGGCAGTATGATAAGACCAGTATCATTCATGATACTTTTAAATGATGTGGCAGATAAAGTTTGTGAATCTCTGAAGCTATTTTCACATTATACTGTTATGCACAGGGCTGTCCATGGATAGAAAAGTGTTCCAAATTCCTAGACAACTAGTGAATAATCAGCACTTGTTGCAATAACTGACAGCTGACCCTTACCTTAAAAATGTGATGTATTGTACCCAGACAGACGTAACAGCTCAAAAATTTGTGCATGCTTTTCAGTAAATTATCTGTGTTTTTCTAGCACAAGAACAAACTTTCACACATGTACACACAGACTGCTAGGATGCAGGTCCCCAAAGATGTTGCTTATGGACATAGTTGTTGAGTGGGAAAAGGAGAGCAGAGGTGAGAGCAAATGGGAGAATCAAAAACTGGATTTAATTATGAGTGTTTGCCTTCCCAAGTATAAGATGTACTTTTTGGTGCTGTACAATTTTTGCTATTTCGAGTAGGGTAAACTGATATTACAGAGTTCATATTCAGCACAACAGGGTAGATGATGACACAATGGAAAAAAAAGAACATGCATTCTGCATATTTATTTATATGTATCTGTAAACCAACTACCAATTATTATTATTATTTCTTTTCTTTCTCAGACGTTATGTCTGGTTAAAAATGGACAGTGACGCGGACCTTGATTAAGCGTGACTTCCTTTTACCGTACGGTATATGTTACATTGCATTTAGGAACTTTTGGGTAATTGAACATGTATCAATAATCACAGATTTCTGTAGTTGTATATATACGTTTGAATGTAGCTGTATTGCATTGATGTACTGGTGGATATTGTGTGTTATGACTCCTGTAGTTATTGTTATTATTATTATTATTATTATTATTATTATATTTATATGTAAGCCAACTACCAATAATTATATTATTATCTGGCTACAGCTGCCAGGGACTGTGGTCAAAATGGAGGCTCGTATTCCGACTCCCACTTTGTGAAGTGCAGTCGGTGAGAAAGATTTTGAGTGCACAGAACACAGCATAATTGAAATTCATCATCAGCTTTGCCATGACTGAGGACCTAACATCATGAGCAAGCAAATGGTGTGTTGCTGGTGCATCGCAGCAGGTTGCCAAAATATTCACGATGAGATGCGCAGCAGGAGACCATCCGTCACCAGTCAACCTTTTGAAGCTAGTGCAGGAATGCATTATGGAGAATTGTCGCTTCTCAGTCACAGAACTCAGCAGTCTGTTCCCACTGATGTGTCACTCCTTGTTACATGAAATTAACATGGTGCACCTGGAAATTGTGCACCAGGTGGGTGCCAAAGTGACTGACTCCAGTACACAAAGCATAGCGTGTGGTGGTAATTCTGCAGGTGTACTGTGATGACATTGAAGAGTTTCTGGACTGATCATCATAAGTGATGAGATGTGGGCTGCACACAGTACCCTACAAACCAAGCAGCAAACAATACATTGGTGTCACAGTATCTCTCCCTGTAACATAAAGTTCAGTCAGTCTATATCAGCATGGAAAGTACTGTGGGCTGTGTTGTGGGACAGACAGATAAATCTCCTCATCGAATTCCTGACCAGAGGAGAGACAGTGAATGCTGCTCATTGCTGTTATACAGTGTAGTGGTGCACCATTCAGAACAAGTAGCACAGGATGCTTAGTACAAGTCTTGTCTTACTGCTTGGCGATGCTCAGCCACACATAGCTTGGTGGACAACAGAGGTACTGCCAACATTCAGCTGGCAGGCATTTGATGAACCAACCTAAAGTTTGAACTATGCTCCTATTGATTTCCATCTGCTCTGGAACCTCAAGAAATTTCTTTCTGATCAGAGTCAGTGTTTTCAGATTGACAGAGAGGCGTTTCCTGTCCCAGGTGACAGACTTCTCTGTCACAAGGAATACAAAAGTTGCTCCCAGTGTATGACAGTGTCAGAATTCCTCTGGTGAATATGTTGAAAAATAGTTCAGAACTTCCTGTGTATATTCCAATAAATCTTTCAATTAAATTGTGTTTAGTTTCTGTTCCTGCCACCAGGGAAACTTACATTTATGGATGTACACTCCTGGAAATGGAAAAAAGAACACATTGACACCGGTGTGTCAGACACACCATACTTGCTCCGGACACTGCGAGAGGCCTGTACAAGCAATGATCACACGCACGGCATAGCGCACACACCAGGAACCGCGGTGTTGGCCGTTATTTGTGCACCGCCGCCGTCAGTGTCAGCCAGTTTGCCGTGGCATACGGAGCTCCATCGCAGTCTTTAACACTGGTAGCATGCCGTGACAGCGTGGACGTGAACCGTATGTGCAGTTGATGGACTTTGAGCGAGGGCGTATAGTGGGCATGCGGTAGGCCGGGTGGACGTACCGCCGAATTGCTCAACACGTGGGGCGTGAGGTCTCCACAGTACATCGATGTTGTCACCAGTGGTCGGCGGAAGGTGCACGTGCCCGTCGACCTGGGATCGGACCGCAGCGACGCACGGATGCACGCCAAGACCGTAGGATCCTACGCAGTGCCGTAGGGGACCGCACCGCCACTTCCCAGCAAATTACGGACACTGTTGCTCCTGGGGTATCGGCGAGGACCATTCGCAACCGTCTCCATGAAGCTGGGCTACGGTCCCGCACACCATTAGGCCGTCTTCCGCTCAAGCCCCAACATCGTGCAGCCCTCCTCCAGTGGTGTCGCGACAGGCGTGAATGGAGGGACGAATGGAGACGTGTCGTCTTCAGCGATGAGAGTCACTTCTGCCTTGGTGCCAATGATGGTTGTATGCGTGTTTGGCGCCCTGCAGGTGAGCGCCACAATCAGGACTGCATACGACCGAGGCACACAGGGCCAACACCCGGCATCATGGTGTGGGGAGTGATCTCCTACACTGGCCGTACACCTCTGGTGATCGTCGAGGGGACACTGAATAGTGCACGGTACATCCAGACCATCATCGAACCCATCGTTCTACCATTCCTAGACCGGCAAGGGAACTTGCTGTTCCAACAGGACATTGCACATCCGCATGTATCCCGTGCCACCCAACGTGCTCTAGAAGGTGTAAGTCAACTACCCTGGCCAGCAAGATCTCCGGATATGTCCCCCATTGAGCATGTTTGGGACTGGATGAAGCGTCGTCTCACGCGGTCTGCACGTCCAGCACGAACGCTGGTCCAACTGAGGCGCCAGGTGGAAATGGCATGGCAAGCCGTTCCACAGGACTACATCGAGCATCTCTACGATCGTCTCCATGGGAGAATAGCAGCCTGCATTTCTGCGGAAGGTGGATATACACTGTACTAGTGCCGACATTGTGCATGCTCTGTTGCCTGTGTCTATGTGCCTGTGGTTCTGTCAGTGTGATCATGTGATGTATCTGACCCCAGGAATGTGTCAATAAAGTTTCCCCTTCCTGGGACAATGAACTCACGGTGTTCTTATTTCAATTTCCAGGAGTGTATCTTGTATTAAATTGTGAGCTGCAGGTATGTGATCTAAGTGATGGTGTAATCTCAGCTCTTATGAAGACAAACGATACCACATAATATTGTGTTTTGTACGCATTGTAACTAGCATAGTTTTTTTTTGTAAATGCACGCAAGTCCAAATCCAATATCAGGCTCATAAATGAAATACTACACATAACACTGAAAGCAAGTTTATTATGAACACACACATGCAGTCAGAACAGAACTAACTCCCCAGGCAGAATGTGCAGCTTTTTGTAAAAATACACAATATTCCAGAATGCTTGTATTCACACAAACATATGATATTCCAGAATATGCAAACATAAGATATTTCATGACATTTCCAGAAATGATAAATATTAAATAACAAATAATTGTCGGTGGTTGGGTCAGAACTGGTGACCTACAGCACATCAGTGAGCGACAGTAAGCACTGCACCACACTGCATGCACAACAGCTCACGGCAATATTGTGTTCCATTTAGTTTTCTGCTCTTCAGCAGCAGTGTGTATTGTCAACATTTATCATTCATAACACTGTCTTTTGTTTTGATATGTATGCCTGTGAGAATAACCTTGACAAAACTTCAAAACAAAAAGTTATCTTCAGCAGAATTGTAAATTTTATCAAATGTTTTTCTCTTGTTAAAATACGAACCAGTTGCAGATTGTGGTGCATGTTGGAACAAAAGGTGGTCACCTAGTCCCCAAGGCTTATACATTGTTCTTTCCAGTGACTGGCAGAGGAAGTTCACTGGACCAGTCTTGTTCACAGACGTTCAACGAAGCTCCCAATCTCTGGCATTATTTTCAATGCTAATGGGAACTTCTGTTCTGAGCCGAGATGAAGGCTTGATTGAGAGATCCCAAAGTTCCTGTGACAAGCTAGGATGTGACGTTGTGGACTTATGCCATATTATTGACAATTGTAGGGTCTCCCTAACTCATGTCAGGGATGCACTCACTGCACTGTAGGGACAGTGATCCAGATATGTGACTGTGTGGGTCGACACAAGTTCTTTTTAGCTTAAGTGATTCTCCATCCAAATCACATAATGATAACTTTGGGAAACACTGGAGTATTAATGCAAGGCACAAATAAATGCTCCCACAGATAAAATTATAAATAACTTACTGATCATCAATTGAAGCACTCTATCAAGAGTTGAAGCACTCACAGAGTTTGAATTAGATCTACAAAGTAGTTCAGGTAATATAATATTATATACAGTAACCTGATTAAATCCCAAAATTGACAACAGTAAAATTTTTGTGGTAAATATAGGTATATATCAAAATGGTAGGATAATGTGAAATAAAGCCATTGTATTTGTCAGCAGGCAAGAGAGTTAATTCCAGTGAGACAGAAACTGAAGCTGTAGATGGGATTGTTTATCCAGTGCTCAGTAACATGGATGGGCATAAACTTATTTTGGTTCCTTCTATTAGCCACCATGCTCGCTCACAGTGGATGCCAAGCACATAATTACTGACAACAGTGTGAAAGAAGTAAAGAAAATGGTTCTGGAAAATTGCAAAATCACTACCAGAGAGGTTGCTGATGATGTCAGCATATCCTTTAGTTCATGACAAGCAATTTTTTCAAATGGTTTTGGGCATAAAATGTGGAGCATCAATGTTTGTTACAAAATTGTTGAATTTTGACATGAAATGATGTCATGTAGACATCGCTCGGTAATTACTGAATGAAGTTGACAATGATTCAGAACTTCTTTAGAAGATTATAATGGTGATCTTAATCATATATATATATGGGTATGATATCAAAACACGGCCCAATTATCCCAATGACTGAAGAGCCAAGAACGAAAAAAATTTCACATGTTCAATAATATTTGCATGTTCATCTCATTGTTTTCTTTGATTATGATGGGATGGTGCATCATGAGCTGTGTCCTTATGGCCGTATGGTCAGTAAGGAATACCACCTGGAGAATACCACCTGGAAGTTAAGTGCCATATGTGTGAAGCAATTGCAAGGAAACTACCAGAATTGTGATGAAACCACTTGCAGAAATTACCTCACGATAATGCTCCCGCTGACATATCATTGCTTCCCCCTGCGGGTTCAGGGGTTAGAATAGACCCGCGGTATTCCTGCCTGTTGTAAGACACGACTAAAAGGAATCCCTCCCTCTCAAGGGGGTAGTTAACGCCTGCGTCCGGAGGCGGACGGATTCACGACCTATATTTGCGTTCATTTTGGTTTTTCAATTCTTCTGGTTTCTTCCTTCCTTTGGTTGGTTCCTTTTTTTTGTTCTTCTCCATCTCACTGTCTTACTTACTCTTCTCCTTGCCTTCTTCTCCTTCTCTGGTCTCCGCTACGGCGTTTGAGACAGTCTGTCCTTTCTTTCCCTCTCTTATTTCTTTTTCCTCTTCTTCCTTCCTCCCTGTGCGTGCCTGAAGGCCGACCCACGCGTTCGCACGCGTATCCGGTGAAGGGATAACGCGTAATTCCCCGCCCTGGGTAGACAAGTAAGGCACGCACGTACCCCCTGGTAAAGGCCAGGCCCAGGGAGGGGTGATTGCCTGAGCTGACACCTTCCGACCATGCCGATTGGTCCCTCCGTCCATTTCTCAGGAGGTGTGACCCGAGGTGTGAACAATCACCTAAGGCGGGAGTGCCATCTGAGAGGGTCCCCACAAGGAAGGAGCGCGCCATTGGAGACGCTGGCAATCATGGGGGATTCCTCCGCAATGGATTTCTCTTCTTCTTCTCTCTCGACTTCTGCCCACAAACGGAAACTTGACCAGCCACCAGTGACAAAAGTACTACCGCCTGCCCCACAGTTCCTCATAGTTTCTCGATCTGAGGACGGAAAGGATTTTTCCCCTTTCGTTATCCACAAGGGTGTAGATGCCATAGCCGGATCTGTCAAGTCTTGTACCAGGTTGCGTAATGGTACCTTGTTACTAGAAACTGAGAGCGCCTTTCAGCACAAAAACTGCTTCGGGCCACACTCCTGTACACGTTCCCTGTCCGGGTGGAGGCTCACCGCACTTTGAATTCGTCTCGTGGTGTGGTATATACTAGATCCTCGACGGATTGAGATTCAGTCTTTCTTCGCTGAGCAGGGCGTGACGGCTGTCCATAGGGTCATGAAAAAGGTCAACAATGACCTTGTACCGACCCGGACACTTTTCTTGACCTTTGATAGTGTTCAGCTGCCGTCGCGCATCAAAGCGGGCTACGAGGTTATTTCTGTTCGCCCCTATGTCCCGACACCTACGCGCTGCTACCAGTGTCAGCGTTTTAATCACACTCGCCAGTCTTGTTCCAATGCGGCTACATGTGTGACTTGTGGCAGGGATGCCCATGAGGGTGACTGTCCACCTCCGTCTCCTCGTTGTGTGAACTGTCACGGTGACCATGCAGCGCACTCCTGCGACTTTCCCATCTACAAGGAAGAACGCTGTATCCAAGAAATTCAGGTCAAAGAGAAAGTGTCCAACTCGGCTGCTCGCAAGCTATTCGCTAGTAGGAAGCCCACGTTGCTCCCAGCGGGGAAGTAGAGTACTGTCCTCGCCTCTCCTCGGACTACCAGGGAGGTGACGACGCAGACATACAATCTGACCTTCAGCACTACGGTCGTCCATTCTGCCAGTGCTACGAAGGCCAGGTCGATGTCACCTCTTACTCCCGTCGCCCCTCCGACACAAGCACCTTTATCAGCTTCTGCCAGGACCAAGACCCAGAAGTCAGAAGCACGGGCCTTCAAGAAGGAACCGTCTCGTGCAGACCTTCTACGTACGTCGAATTCTCAGCCATCAACCAATCCTTCCACAAAATGACCTTCCAAGAAGGCTCATAGGAAGCACAGTTCTCCTTCCCCGCCACGGCGCATTTCTCCTCCTGCACCACCCAGCGGTTGCCGCCCCAGGCCCTCATCCATTTCGCCTGGCCGCACCGCTGGTAGCCGAACATCTGGCCGTTCACCAGCGGAGGAAGCTGCCCCTCCCAGCCATCTTCACAAGATGGCCGATGAACCTATAGTACAAATGGACGATGACTGTCCGCCTCCTGCTAGCGGCGACAGTGCTCGCTCGGAGCCGGGCCCTCAGTGGCCTTCGAGATGACCCCTTCTTGTATCTTCTTCTTCTCACGATGGCACTTATTCACTGGAATATTCGCAGCATGTCGCTTCAACCGAGAGGACTTGAAATTGCTGCTCCGCTTGCACAGTCTGCTCGTCATAGCCCTCCAGGAAACGAAGCTACGCCCATGCGATCAAATTCCCTTGGCACACTACATCTCTGTGTGTTTTTACTTACCCCCTGTGGCAGGTATTCCGGCTCATGGAGGGATTATGTTGCTGGTCCGGGATGATATCTACTATGATCCCTTCACATTGCACACCGGCCTGCAGGCAGTTGCCGTCCACATTACTCTCCCCACTTTTACATTTTACATCTGTACTGTTTACGACACCTGTTGGAGGGCGGGCATTCTCCGCACCGTGCATACATGGGGCTTTCCCGGTCACCTCCCTCTTTTTATTCGTTGCTTTTTAATGGAACGCCAGTTCAGGATACGTGTGGGTTCTGTCCTGTCAGACACCTTTCGCCAGGAGAGTGGGGTGCCACAGGGCTCTGTTTTGAGCGTCGCTCTCTTCGCGATAGCGATCAATCCAATAATGGATTGCATCCCAGATGATGTATCAGGCTCCCTTTTCGTGGACGATTTTACCATCTATTGCAGCGCGCAGCGTACATGTTTCCTGGAGTGCTGTCTTCAGCGTTCTCTTGACCGTCTTTACTCCTGCAGTGTTGCCAATGGCTTCCGTTTTTCTGCCGAGAAAACGGTCTGTATTAACTTCTGGCACTAGAAAGAGTTTCTCCCACCGTCCTTACGACTCGGCCCCGTTGCTCTCCCATTCGTGGAGACAACAAAAGTTTTAGGTCTTACATTTTACAGGAAACTTAGTTGTTCTCCACATGTGTCATATTTGGCTGCCGGTTGTACCCATTCTCTAAATGTCCTCCGTGTTCTCAGTGGCACGTCGTGGAGAGCGGATCGAACCTTCCTACTTCGCCTATATTGGTCGATCGTCCGCTCCAAGCTGGATTATGGGTGCTTTGTATACTCCTCTGCACGGCCGTCCATCTTACGCCGCCTCAACTCCATACAACATTGGGGTTTACGGCTTGCGATCAGAGTGTTTTATACTATTCCCGTCGAGAGTCTTCATGCTGAAGCTGGTGAATTGCCACTCACCTACCGGTGCGATATACTGCTTTGTCGTTACACCTGTCGGCTACTGTCAATGCTCGACCACCCATCATATCGTTCCTTTTTTGACGACTCTCTCGACCATCAATACGGGTTGTATGTCTCTGCCCTGCTACCCCCTGGAGTTCGCTTTCGTCGCCTCCTTCAACACCTTGATTTTTCACTCCCTGCAACCTTTAGAGTGGGCGAGAGCCACACGCTACCTTGGCTCCAGGCTCAGGTTCGCGTTCACCTTGACCTCCGCTCGCTCCCAAAGGAGGTTACCCCCAGTTCAGTATACCACTCCCGTTTTGTCAAACTTCATTCGAAGTTCATTAATATTACCTTCATTTATACAGATGGCTCTAAGACCAATGATGGGGTTGTGTGTTCTTTTATTGTCGGGGCACAAAGTTTCAAATACCGGCTACATGGCCATTGTTCGGTCTTCACAGCTTAGCTCTTTGCCCTCTACCAGGTTGTTCTTTATGTCTTCCGCCACCGACATTCTGTTTGTCATCTGCTTCGATTCTCTGAGCACCATCCACAGCCTCAGTGATCCATATCCGGTTCACCCTTTCGTGCACCGGATCCAACGCTCTCTTCAGCAGCTGGTGGACGACGGGTCTCCAGTTAGCTTTATGTGGGTTCCTGGCCATGTCGGTAGCACGGTCATTTGCCGGCGCATTTTATCTCTGTGGCATGCCTATTGGGCTGCACTTAGGGACAACAAGCTTTGGGCCTTGAAACCTCTTCCCGCAGCTTGGACGTCCTCCTCACGTCCTTCTCGGCGGGAGGAGGTCGTTTTGGCCCGGCAACGAATTGGACACTGCCAGTTCAGCCATCGCCATCTGCTGACAGCAGCGCCGGCGCCGTTCTGTCCATGTGGGCAGTTGCTGACGGTCCACCACATTTTAACGTCCTGTCCAGATTTTACTACGCTGCGTCTTGATCTTGGCCTGCCATGTACTCTGGATGCCATTTTAGCAGATGACCCAGGAGCTTCTGCTCGCGTTCTTCGTTTTATCAACTTGACACACCTGTCTAAGGACGTTTGATTATGCTGTATTTTTTTTAATCCTATGCCTGTTAATACATCTTTTATAGTGTTGTCCCTTTTAGTTGCTGTTTTAACCTTGTGCCTCGCGGTACATTCCTAAATTAGTGTGGGCGCTAATGACCATTGTTGTTGTGCGCCCTAAAACCACAAAAAAAAAAAAAAAAAAAATCATTGCTTGTTAATGACTTTGGCGAAAAACAAAACTGTTATGTTGCCTCAGCCATTTTAATCACTGGACATGACCCCCTGCAACTTCTTTCTATTTCTGAAGCTGAAGAGAATCATAAAAGAACATTATTTTGCTGCGACTGATGCAATAAGACCAGTGTCACTGAAGGAGTTGATTGCCACAATGAAAACTTAGTTCTAGAAGCACTTCCAATATTTAAAAAAGTGCTGGCACAATCGTATTGTATCTGATGGTGATTACTTTGAAGAGCAAATGTTACTGTTGATAAATGAATAAAGATTCTTTAAGAAAAACAAAAGTTCCCATTACTTTTTGATTACACCTCATTTTTACATTGTTTTTAATATGCAGCTTACCTCTCATTCTCAAAAGCTTCCCTAACTGTAACTCGCTCACACCTACTAGCTATTCACTGTCAGTTGCTCATACACACTCACTCCTACTTGTCCTTTCTTAGTCACTCATTCACACCAACCCCTTGTCATTATATCTTTGTGTCTCCCTAACTGTCACTATCACATAGCCACAGTCTCCTTTGTTCTCTTCTACCACTACTGTCTTCTCTCACTGCCACTATCTGCCTCTTGCTCTTTCTTACTGCTACTATCTAATTCATTCCTTCCTAGGGCTGCTGTCTCTTCTCACTGTCACACCAAGCGAGGTGGCACAGTGATTAGCACACTGGAATTGCATTTGGGAGGACAATGGTTCCAATTTGCATCCAGTCATCTTGGTGCAAGTTTTCCGCAATTTCACTTATTGTTTCAGACAAATGCTGGGATGGTTTATTTGAAAGGTCATGACCGATTTCCTTCCCCAGCCTTCCTTAATACAAGCTTACGCTCCATCTCTGATGCCTCTGTTGTCAATGGGATGTTAAAGACTAATCTCTTCCTATTCTTCAGCATCACTATTTCTCTCTTTCTCATTGTCATTGGCTCCAGCTTTCATTATCACTGGCTCTCACCCACTTTCACATGTGTCCCTGTTCCTCTCCCACTGGCACCCTTCACTCTTTCCTAGTGCTGTTTGTCACTGCCCACTGTGGTTCACTTCCACTCTGTCCCTCTCTTTCCCTCGCACTGCCGTTGTCTCCTTCACTCTTTCTGCGCCACAATCAATGTGTACTGTCTTCCTGTATGTACTACTTTTCCATCTGTTTCTCACTGCCATGGTCTCTCTCTCAGCATAAAAAACCGTTACTATGTTCGCATGCCAAGTTTTTTGCGAAAATTTGTAAAGGTGCTGAGGAAGCTGAATGTAGCTACTAATATCCCACTTTTCAATCAGTCTTTTTAACAGAAGCATATTCATCTTTTTTGTGCTCTGATAGGATCAGTTTTTCACGTGTTCCATTCTTTCCTCTACCTCAGCAGGGCATGTCTCTCACATGAGAAGAACTTTGTGGGTCAGTAAAATTTTGATAGTTTACTTACGTGAAATTGAAATAATGTGGAACTAATTTTACACGTCAGACCAGATTTGAAGTGAAAAAAAATTTTTTTTGCATGTATTTCAGTACTACAATGTGAAGTTTCTACAACCCTCCTGATGATAATGGAGATGCTGTACAGCATATTTCTCCATGCTATGTTATTCATAAACTATGTTTTCACCTCACACCTTTCACCTCACACAGAGCTTGAGAAACACAAGTCATAAATTGTAGAATTGTGTTTAGCATCTGGTTTAAGGCCTCCAACTGCCTGCTACCGGAGGACTACCATTATTGGAAACAATACCACAGATTGTGAACTGTACACCATGTCAGTCAGCCTTTAGATAAGAGGTCCATTCATGCCAACATGGACCACAGTTTACAGCTAACTGTGCCCAGTGAGCTCATTAGCTGCCAACACAGGCTCCCTCATTTCACCTGAGACTTGATGAAAATACCAAATTCATAGGGATCTTCCTTTCCAACCTCCCAGCTATTTCCTTGGTAGGGCTCCATTTTCTGCATAATATTGGAGCTCTGAATGAGCAGCAAATGCACCCACTGCATTTACCTGAACCTTTCAGAAATATAGATCCCAGTCTAAATAGACTAGGTATTGTTTGCTCGCTTGGGTGTGCTCACAGAAAGTGGCAGAATATCACATCTCTTTTTAATCTATAAGGAATTGGCCTACGGATTCTTAAATCCATCACTGCCTGCCATTCACAGTCAGGTGAAGACAACCAAACTGACTAGGCACATTTGGAGATGCAGCAAAATCAGGATTCCCATGCGATGCTGGAGCTGCAGCACTGGTCCTCCCCTGATGTCGCTGTGCTACTTTAGTTCAGAGCAATGTTGCTCAGAGTAAAATTGCTGAGTTTTCCCAGAGTGTTATAGAAATTATGGATAGAGCTTAAAAGCTATTTGGATGACACCTTCTGTGTTGACTGAAAGTAAAAGGCTCACAATAGCTGTATGTACTGTGGATCTGCTTAAACAGTACTTCCAACTAGGTATCAGTGAACGAACAGACTAGATCTGTTCTTTTGTACAATTAATATCTATGGGGAGGTGTTCAGTATCCTAAAAGAGACTTGGAATCTGTTTGTTCATGTAGAACGTTAAATCTAACTTGTAGACTATATTATTGTCACAGATGATGTTTCACAGAAGACATGAGAAATTCTTAACTTTCAGGCTTTAGAGTTATGTTTGTGCATAATTGTGAACAAAATTATATTCGTCATACGTGTAATGAATGAGACCATTTGATCTCTTGTTTTCATTATACACTTCTCAGGAAGCTTTTTCTTTCTTTCAGCATCTGAAAAAGTTGAACACATGCGACCAGGTTCTTCTTGTTCCTCTTCTGATGCTCCATCTTCGAACGATGCAAATGCAGAAAAGGCCAATATAAACAACATTGAACAGTATGTGGAGTTGCTGTATGAAGATATTCCAGAAAAAGTAAATGGTTCCGCCCTGATATTACAATTAGCAAGAAATCCAGATAATCTGGAGGAACTTGCAACTAATGGTAAGTAATTTATTGCAAATAATAGATCTGGTAAACTTCTAAAGCATGCAAACTAATTTTCTCTTTCCTGAGGAACTAAAATGAATGCACTGAGCAGTTAATTTAATTTTCTTTAAAGATTTGTTATGTGCTATTGTTCATTTTGTGACTGCTTTCTTGCATAATGATTGTACACGTGTCCCATTTACCAAGTTGCATCATGTGTGTTCAAATCAGACATTTCTGTTTAACTATTTGAGATGCTCTCTCTCTTTTTTGTGTATTTCCTCAGTCTTCTGTGGCAAGCATTGGGGCCATTATTGTCTATGAAATTGCGTTTACACTGCAGTATGTTAACCAATGAAACTCTGACATCATATGAACATCACTTAAATATAAAATAAATGAGGATGGGCAACCAATCACTTCCAGAGAAATTGCGTTTGATCTGCACTGCTGCACAAAGAGCATATAATCTGAGAACCTTTTGATTGTTTCCTTGGAATAGTATACCTGCACGCATGCCCCCCCCCCCCCCCCCCACACACACACACACACACAAACACGCAAAATCTGCCTTCGTAGTGATGGCAGACCATTACCTCAAACTATCTTTGTGGACCAGACCAAAAATCATTGGAAGAAATGAGTCTACCCACAGTCAACATAAGATAGGCAACAAGAATTATATTTAGTTGAAGGTGAAGCAACATAATACGATGGAAGTAATAGTGAGATGTTAACAACATATCAGATTTAAAAAATCGCTTAGAGGAGGATAGTTTACATCATCTCCACAGCATTCTATAACATAAATGTGTCCAAAATTGTTCCAAATCGTGAATACCTTGTGGAAATTGGTCAATTTTTTCTGTAAGTAATGCATTTGACATGCTCATAGGTTTAGCTTCAGGGGGTAGCTGGTGTTACCAGTCCTCTGTAAGCATAATGTCTGGGCTTGCTTCAACTTTGAAATGACAAAATAATTCATGACTGTGCAATGGGCTCACTATTTTGGCAGATGACAACATTCACTAGATATACTGATGAACTGTGCTCATTGGACACTTGAGCTCTGGCTGTACACCCGTGACAAAATTGTCATCAGTTACATGTGGCCAAACTGAAGAGTTACGGTTCTGATGTGACTTTTACAGATTCTCTATTCTTGTATCTGAAACAAGCCTCCAATAAGTCTCATAGCACTAAATAGACTGTCAGGTGAAATGCTTGTACCCTGGTGTAAGTAATCCAAGAGGGGAACAGAAAAGACTTATGAAACCATGAAAATTTTGTTCTGTCTTGTGAACAATTTAGTTTCTGGTTTCAGTTTTCTGATGTGTTTCACTTTTATTTTTTATTCAAGCATACAGAGAACCCAGATCACTGTAGATATTAGATAACGTATGTTGATTCCATTTTCTGCCAACACAAGTGTGTGATCCATTTACATTTCACTGTCAAGTGAATGTCAGATTTTTGTTGTAGCTGCAGTCTTTGTGTACATGGAATTATGTTACTAGAATTCATTGGTGAGCTGTGTATTAATTGCTAAAATACCAAAATGCAAAAATTAATATTTTGATTCCAGAATCTGTCTTGAGCGCCTTGTCACGAGTTTTGAGAGAAGACTGGAAGAAAAGTATAGAATTAAGCACAAATATTGTTTACATATTCTTTTGTTTTTCAACTTACTCACAGTTTCACCGTGTTATTCTACAGTATAAGGTAACTCTTATTTCATTATTAGAATACTTTTCGTATGTAAAATTTGTCAGCTTACTATTTTAGTTAAATCTCTCAAAGCATTTTCAGAGTTACTTGTTTGCATGTATATACTACTGAGAGTTATTTGAAACTGCATGCTGTATCAACTATGATATAGCTTGACTCCTATGAATTTCATCATACTCCTATGTTTGAAATATTTCTTTTATAGATAGGGTCACTCTGCATGGAAATTATAGACTATGAACTTCGACGGTATGATCAATGGAAAGAAGATAAAGAGTCAAAGCGAAGGAAGTGTGAAGGCAATCAAAACAGATGCTCAATGTCAGCAATTGAGAGTCACCGTTATCAGTCTGAAAGTATTGATGTCCCATCAGAACCGAGGCGACGCCTTGCTGATGGAATTTCTCACATACCCGTAGCAGCTGGAGAGAATCGGAGAAGGCCTATAGAAGGCATTCATAGTGCTAATGATGGATGGAAAAAGCAGCTAAATTACCAAAGTTCCCAGGCTGTTGAATCCCCAAGTGACATCAAAAAATTAACAGAAGATTATGAAAAAATGAAGCTGAAGTTTCAGAACTTAGTTAAGAAGCAAGATCAGCTACTAAGAGGTAATGTGTTTGATAATGTTTTTATTTGTATGGCATAATCTGATAGAGACAAACTTACATGAGTAGTATCTACAGCAAGGTTATTACATTTTTGCAAACATTCAAGTCTTTGATCAACAACATCAAGTTTGTATCACTCCCATCAGTGTGCATTACTTTTGTGAGAGTCCCAAATATAATGATTTTGTTGAACAGAACAGATACCACTGTTTGGCAGCTGGTTTTCAGGAGCTCTCATTCCAATTTTTTAAATTTATTTTTTATTTTTTAAAAGCTGCAACTTTAAGTGTGGTTTAGGTTTTCTGTGCAATATGTTTTAACTTTGGCATACAGTAAAGAAATTACATTTGTGTGGGATCATACCATTGCACCTCCCCCCTCCCCCTCCACCCCTACCCCCCTCCCCGTCTTCCCTCCTCCTGAAGACGTTAATGTTGTTTATTTATACACATATTTCATAGAGCCTTTTATGTGCTTGGGAATTTGAATGTTGAATGAGTAAAGAATTAATAAGTGTAGATTAAATAGAAATAGTACAGTTAATTTACAGAAACAATTACAGAAAAATAAAAATATGATACTAGAAAAAATAAAAAAACAAAGTGAAAAAAGACATCTACATCTACATCCATACTCCGCAAGCCACCTGACGGTGTGTGGCGGAGGGTACCCTGAGTACCTCTATCGTTTCTCCCTTCTATTCCAGTCTTGTATTGTTTGTGGAAAGAAGGATTGTCGGTATGCTTCTGTGTGGGCTCTAATCTCTCTGATTTTATCCTCATGGTCTCTTCGCGAGATATACGTAGGAGGGAGCAATATACTGCTTGACTCTTCGGTGAAGGTATGTTCTCGAAACTTTAACAAAAGCCCGAACCGAGCTACTGAGCGTCTCTCCTGCAGAGTCTTCCACTGGAGTTTATCTATCATCTCCGTAACGGTTTCGCGATTACTAAACGATCCTGTAACGAAGTGCGCTGCTCTCCATTGGATCTTCTCTATCTCTGCTATCAACCCTATCTGGTAAGGATCCCGCACTGTTGAGCAGTATTCAAGCAGTGGGCAAACAAGCATACTGTAACCTACTTCCTTTGTTTTCGGAATGCGTTTCCTTAGGATTCTTCCAATGAATCTCAGTCTGTCATCTGCTTTACCAATGATCAACTTTATATGATCATTCCATTTTAAATCACTCCTAATGCGTACTTCCAGATAATTTATGGAATTAACTGCTTCCAGTTGCTGACCTGCTATTTTGTAGCTAAATGATAAGGGATCTATCTTTCTATGTATTTGCAGCACATTACACTTGTCTACATTGAGATTCAATTGCCATTCCCTGCACCATGCGTCAATTCGCTGCAGATCCTCCTGCATTTCAGTACAATTTTCCATTGTTGCAACCTCTCGATACACCACAGCATCATCTGCAAAAAGCCTCAGTGAACTTCCGATGTCATCCACCAGGTCATTTATGTATATTGTGAATAGCAACGGTCCTATGGCACTCCCTTGCGGCACACCTGAAATCACTCTTACTTCGGAAGCCTTCTCTCCTTGGAGAAAGACATGCTATGTTCTGTTATCTAGGAACTCCTCAATCCAATTACACAATTGGTCTGATAGTCCGTATGCTCTTACATTGTTCATTAAACGACTGTGGGGAACTGTGTTGAACGCCTTGCGGAAGTCAAGAAACACGGCATCTACCTGTGAACCCGTGTCTATGGCCCTCTGAGTCTCGTGGACGAATAGCGCGAGCTGGGTTTCACATGACCGTCTTTTTCAAAACCCATGCTGATTCCTACAGAGTAGATTTCCAGTCTCCACAAAAGTCATTATACTCTAACATAATACGTGTTCCAAAATTCCACAACTGATTGACGTTAGAGATATAGGTCTATAGTTCTGCACATCTGTTCGACGTCCCTTCTTGAAAACAGGGATAACCTGTGCCCTTTTCCAATCCTTTGGAATGCTTCGCTCTTCTAGAGACCTACGGTACACCGCTGCAAGAAGGGGGGCAAGTTCCTTCGCGTACTTTGTGTAAAATTGAACTGGTATCCCATCAGGACCAGCGGCCTTTCCTCTTTTGAGCGATTTTAATTGTTTCTCTATCTCTCTGTCACCTATTTTGATATCTACCATTTTGTCATCTGTGCGACAATCTAGAGAAGGAACTACAGTGCAGTCTTCCTGTGTGAAACAGCTTTGGAAAAATACATTTAGTATTTCGGCCTTTAGTCTGTCATCCTCTGTTTCAGTACCATTTTGGTCACAAAGTGTCTCGACATTTTGTTTTGATCCACCTACCGCTTTGACATAGGACCAAAATTTCTTAGGATTTTCTGCCAAGTTAGTACGTAGAACTTTACTTTCGAATTCATTGAACGCCTCTCACATAGCCCTCCTCACACTACATTTCGCTTCGCGTAGGTTTTGTTTGTCTGCAAGGCTTTGGCTATGTTTATGTTTGCTGTGAAGTTCCCTTTGCTTCCACAGCAGTTTTCTAACTCGGTTGTTGTACCACGGTGGCTCTTTTCCATCTCTTATGATCTTGCTTTTCACATACTCATCTAACGCATATTGTACAATGGTTTTGAACTTAATCCACTGATCCTCAACACTATCTGTACTTGAGATAAAACTTTTGTGTTGAACCATCGAGTACTTTGAAATCTGCTTTTTGTCACTTTTGCTAAATAGAAAAATCTTCCTACCTTTTTTAATATTTCTATTTACGGCTGAAATCATCGATGCAGTAACCGCTTTATGATCGCTGATTCCCTGTTCTGCATTAACTGATTCAAATAGTTCGGGTCTGTTTGTCACCAGAAGATCTAATATGTTATCGCCATGAGTCGGTTCTCTGTTTAACTGCTCAAGGTAGTTTTCGGATAAAGCACTTAAAAAAATTTCACTGGATTCTTTTCCCCTGCCACCCGTTATGAACGTTTGAGTCTCCCAGTCTATATCCGCCAAATTAAAATCTCCACCCAGAATTATGACATGGTAAGGAAATCTACTCGAAATATTTTCCAAATTATTCTTCAGGTGCTCAGCCACTACAGCTGCTGAGCCCGGGGGACTATAGAGACATCCAATTACCATGTCTGAGCCTGCTTTAACCATGACCTTCACCCAAATCATTTCACAATTTGGATCTCCGTGAATTTCCTTCGATAACTTTAGATCATACAAGAACTACCACATGTTGTACAATATACAAACAGTAAACATATAACGATGTATATAATCAATTTTTGACAACACTGGATAGGTAAAATATCTATTCACCAAGTGGCAGCAGGAGAACACATATATAAAAAAAGGTTTTACATGTGCAAGCTTTCGGAGTCAGTGGCTCATCCTCCTGGAGAAGTTTAAGTAAAGGGGTGGAGTTTAAAAAAGTCACCCAGAACCCTGGGCCAGGGGAGACTTACCAGACAGGATGAGAAGGAAAGTCTGATTCATCCCATCAGGTAAGTCTCCCCTGACCTGGTGTTGTGTGTGACTATTCTGAACTGTAGTGCTTTTTCTAAATCTCTCTAGTCCTTTTGCTGGCTCCAAAAGATTGCATATGTAAAATCTTTGTGTGTGTGTGTGTGTGTTCTCCTGACACCACTTGGTGACTAGAGCTTTTCTCTATCCGCTTACTTTAAACAATAAAAATATATGCATACAAGATTATACTTCTATGTTAAAAAATTCTTCTAATGAGTAAAAAGTCTTATCAAGTAAATCCATCTGTATTTGTACTGCACAGAACTGTTAACCGTGAAGCTCATAACGAAATAAATATATTGGGAAGTTGTAGTAAGTATCCCAAATTTCTTAAAGAGATTATGACAAGATGTCCTTGAGAGCACTCCACATGCATTTCTGACAGCTTTTTTCTGCAACCAGAAAATTTTCTGTGATGCATGTTAGTAGCCCCAGAAGATAATTCCATTGCACAAAATACAGTGGAAGCACCCAGAGTAAGTCGATTTTGTTCACTGATATCTCCAATTTGTGATATTGTCTAATGGCAAAGGTAACTGAGGACAACCTTTATTTGATGTGGACGATTTTCTGTTTCCAGTTAACACGGTTATGTATTTGGAGCCATAAGAACTTGTTGCAGTGCACCATTTGTAGTTGCTGATAGTCATGTGTAATAGATAACTCCTTTGGGAATTTGTGATCAGAGCTGTACTGGATATAATTAGTTTTCCTCATATTTACTGACAGTGGGTTTACTTTGAACCAGGTTAGGAGTTCTGAAAGTTGAACACATACAGTTAATTAAAATATCCTGCAAAATAATGCTGAGAAATAGGTATGACAGATAGAAATAAGCCAACAGTTGACTGTGCACATGTACAACAAGAGATTGACATCCTGAAAAGCCAAAATATCTTAGGATACAGTATATACTGGGTTTAATGCCTAGATATGAATAAGAAATCGAAAACACAGGAAAGAGAGAATACGTAGAAAACAGGGTATCTTAAAAAATAATGATGAATGCAAGAAGAGAAATTATTTAGTTATGTTTAATAAAACTGCACAATTAACTACAGATGTGTGGAAAGTGTAATCCTTTATGCACACTTGACCCCCATAAATGAGAGAAAACTATGCTATAAGATGTTTGAACAGTTGCAGTGGCAGCGGTGGTATCTAAGAGAAGCATGAACACTTTGTGCCAGGATTCCAGTCCTCTCTTAACAACCTACACCATCACAACAGCCATCAGCAGGAACTCTTTTAAATTCACTAGCAGAGGAATCAGACAAAATCCACAAATTTTCATCCAGCTGTAGTGTCCTGGACAACCAACATCACACCATCTTCTACCACAGACATCACTCTGCCTCACCATCCCTATATGACACAGACCAAAGACACAAAGGAACTTGAGAAGTAAGAGAGGACTCACAAATTGTTTACAGCAATATCTCAGTAAATCAGAGGACACTGAAACACATCATTTACAGACTTCAAAACAGTATAGTAAATAACAATTGAATAAGAAATTACATTTCTAATAAAGATAAATGAAAACAGAAAATTTTAGCACTGTAAATCTGTTTTAAAAAATCTAAAGTGTATTTTTGTTTCAATTTCTAAAACCTTGACTTCGTAGCTATGTCGTGCCACATCTTTATCCACAAAATATCTACAACTGTAGCAGTTGGCTGTTGTTCCAAATATTTGAGGACAGTCTCGAATGCTTTTTTTGCCGTAGAGTGGCTGATCTTTTCGTCTTCTTCCTTTTATTCTTCATCTGACTCCTCTTGCTCAACACAATACTCTTGCCAAATGAGATTGATGATCTGTTCTCGTCAAGTTCTTTATAGCTAAGAACATTCTGCCAGCCATTCCTCTGCAACTGTAGGCTGGATATAATTATGAATTTGCAAATCAGTGACTAAATCTGCAGTGCATAATTTATTAGTTTTGGAAGGTCTTGCTCTTGGTTTAGACCAGGACTGATATTCTTCCATGATTTTTGTAGAGAGGGTTTTTTAAATTCTTCCCAAGCTTGAGCAACTGTGAAAATTGCATCTTTTATGTCGAGGCTTTTCATTGCTTCAAAAATATCACAACCCTTTATGGTGCAGCTTCTTTGTTTATGATGGGGTCTCAAAATGGGGACCCCTTATATCTTTCCTGACAAAACCAGACCACTACAGCATAATCCAGGAGCTAAAGTGTAGGATTTTTCAATGCTGTTCTAGTTTTAAAGCATTTTCACCATCTACAGTTAACTAAAAAGCTTCAAGATCTTTTTGGTTCTTCTTCCAGTCTCTAATGATTGTGACTCCAACTCCCATTTCAGAAGCTAATTTAGTAACTGACTCACCTTTGTCAAGTCTTAGCAAAATGCTTAGTTTCTGTTCGATTGTGCACACAACATGTTTCTTTTTCTGATTTTTAGCCACTTTTGGTCTTCCAGAATTCATACACTTCTTTGTTACAACTGAGTAAACTATAGAAAATTACACAGTAACTTTAAGCTTAAAAGAAATACAGTAATAAACATAAAAAGCATAGAGATAGAACAGCAGATTTAAGACTACAGTAAATTCCAACAGTACAGTAGTCTGTCATCTGAACATGCCCGAGGAGGATGACTCACATGGACAGCTGTTGTGACAGCAATAAAATCTATTGATTATGCTGTCACACTGTTCAGCGTGGAGTGCAGATGGGTGGTCAGATTCACAGCCAGATAATCTGAGAAGTCAGTTAACTTAAGGAAGATAAGCGAGGTTCTAATACTGTGGAGGCTGATCGTGTTGGGATAAGATTACTCTCTCAGGCTATAGTTGTCACTCTGATGCCATTGTAATGTTGCTCATGATAAGAGTATAATGGGCAGCATCAATCTGACCTTCTATTCTGTGAAGTATCCCAAATCCATGGGGACATGTCCAGGTGCAAACTGTCACAGACACGCAGCCACTGTGTGATTGCTCATGCATGTATATGAGGTCAAAATGGATGCCATGTTGCCTATGCTGAAGCACTGGACCACCATTCACTGTATAAAATACTGAGTCTTCAGACTATTTTATGTTACACCATTTGCAATAGATATTTTCCTCAGATAACCCTAATCTGTGGAGTGTATGATCATTGTGGAACTTTTCCTGAGCCGTGCCCATTGACCTAGAAAATAGAGTAGCATGTTTCAACTATGCAGTGTTTAAAAAAAGATTTTGCTGTGATGTGTTTACAAATTCATTGTCCTGCACCAGTGTTGTTATATGCCAATGAATGGCATGTTCAAATGTACCTACTGGATTCTACAGTATCATGATAGTTTAACCATGGTTGTGCAGTTTTCTCAGGAATGCCATACTGTGCTTCAGCTTTGGTCTCTGTCAAATTCCCTTCCTTTACTAAGACAATGACACATTCACTGAATAGCTTGTTGACGACAAAGCATATCTCATGAATAAAGTAGATGGACTCAAAGCAAGGTGGTCAAGTAGCTTACCTTGAATTATGTACTTTGAATTACTATTATAGAATGAAAGACACGCTGACAGAATAGGAAGAAGACTGTACTGGCAGAAATAACTGATTGTGTTTGACTGTTAGTCACTGCAGCAAAATACTGCCACCATATTACTAAGTGACTGTCCTGAAACCTGGAATCCACTACCAGTTACAGGTTGCTTATCTAATGGCTTGCAGATACAGTAAAAATTTGATTTTCAGTGTTTCACTAAAATATTAAATATTGCTGTAATCTATTCATTAAGAGGTATAATCTTACATTAATAGTTAAATACAAGAAGACAAGTGTAACAGTTATGAACTGTGTGTTTCTCTTGAGGCAGCGTAAATGATGGCACGCTGATACCTGGACTTGATTCATCCATTATTTGAGAATGAAAGCACTTATCAACTTCTTACAAACTTCACACTTAATCTCAAACTCTCATACACAAAAATTTCAACATCAACCACACTGTGTTAATTTGTTACTTCTTTACTACTAACTCTATTCACAACACACTTTGCAGACAGTATGCATACAACACTGAATGTAGATGCAAAATTGTATCATTGTATGGCACATAGTTCAGGAGATATGACAGCATAAAAACGGAGATGCATTAAAACTAGCTTTTGCTTAAAATTGGGCACAGATTACCCAGACTATTTGTGGTGAACCAATACCCAATCTATATTCATCCAGTTATCATAATGAGAGCACTTAGCAACTACCAACAAACTTTTCCTCACTTACATTGTTAAGGTCAAATATTTAACACATCAACTCATTTATAAAGTAATCAGACGTGTGAAGCTGTTTTATACATGGGAGTTCAAATCTTTAAAGAATTGAGAGTTTACTGGTAATTTTTAATATAATTACTTAATTTCTAATGAAAGTTCCCATTCAGGTAGGGTTATCCTACAAGGAAGTTTAGCAGTATAGTTTCTCTAAAAGTATCTGCAGAGTGTAGGTCACTAAGCCTTAGTTTTTGAAGAAGTAGAGTTCAACAATCATCAAATTTGAGCACTTAGCTACTTACCACTGGAGAATCAGCACAGTGATCAGAATGATTCCTTACTGAGCAGGACATTATGGTTTCAAACCCCTTGACTTATTCATTTTTCTTTTTCTTTTTTTTTGTATGGTTATATTGATATTTAAAAGTTTGTAATAAGGGTGAAGAGTAACCTTACTTTGTGCAATAATTACACATTAATACAATAACACACGTAAGAACTATACATTATGCATTTTTAGATAATCACAATGCTTATTGTTTTGTATTATCAATTTTTGGCAATCTCTTACCACTGACTAGTTATGCCCAGACACATTTGTATGAACATAAGTGAAGGTTCCCGTCCAGAGACCATCAGGCTAAGGAAATGTGGATGCCTAAAAGTGTCTTTTATTGTTATACATGGTACAGAATACTCGTGTTTTCAGCAGTTTTATGACATTTATCACCCGACACATTGATAAGATGAACTTCAAGAAGGGGCTACATGAAGGATAATATGAAATGATACGCATTATTATTACCTATTTCTCCAAAAACTTAAGGCCTAGAGACCTGAATCCTTTTGAAGTTCTAAAGAGTTTTTGAAAAGTCCCCTATCTCCATGTTAAAATGCATTGAAATTGTTGGGTCATCAGATGTAGCTTGTCCTTGCCATCATTCAATAATATAATCGTAGGAAAAATTCTGTGTTTGTGCTTCTGCTGTGGTGTGGACTGTAAAATAAGCTTTTGATCTTCTTCAGACCTTTGATAAACTATGGTAAGACTAATTTATTTATTTATTATTATTATTATTATTATTATTATTAGTAGTAGTAGTAGTAGTATTATTAGTATTATTTTTATTTTCAATTTTCAAAAGTCAGAACCATTCCACATGGCTGGGCTAACAGCAAATGTTACTACCAGTTTTATCTTAGCTGCTGCCGTAAGTGACCCTCATTAATTTACAGCCTAAAAAGTGTCACGTCTGCTGTGGAAAAATAATCACACATCAGAATAAAAGGATATTTTCCACATAGTACATGCCTGTTACAGCAAGTTATTACTGTTGTAACTTAGCATGGAATCAAACCTGTGCCTCTCTACATAAGAACACCTACCAGTTGACAATTCAGCTATAGTGATGACCAGTGAAAACTTCCTCATTCAGGGATCAATGTGTAGTATCTGTTGGTAATAACAGCATGTTTCACTGTGAGGAAAGCTTTTCTTTCTTCCCAGAACAGGTCTAGAATACTGACAGGATCATTTTTGCATTATTTTTCAAGTATAATTTTTCTTTTTCTTGTTCCCGACTTCATCACCACCACCACTATCATCATCATTTAAGACTGATTATGTCTTTCAACGTTCAGTCTGGAGTATAGTCCCCCTTATAAAATTCCTCCATGATCCCCTATTCAGTGCTAACATTGGTGCATCTTCTGATGTTAAGCCTATTACTTCAAAATCATTCTTAACCAAATCCAGGTACCTTCTCCTTGGTCTACCCAGACTACTCCTACTCTCTACTGCTGAACTCATGAGTCTCTTGGGTAACCTTGTTTCTCCCTTGCGTGTACCATGACCCCACCATCTAAGCCTGTCTGCCCTGACTGCTACAACTATAGAGTTCATTCCCAGTTTTTCTTTGATTTCCTCATTGTGGACACCTTCCTGCCATTGTTCCCATCTACTAGTACCTGCAATCAACCTAGTTACTTTCATATCCGTAACCTCAACCTTATTGATAAGGTAACCTGAATCCACCCAGCTTTCACTCCCATACAACAAAGTTGGTCGAAAGATTGAACAGTGCACAGATAACTTAGTCTTGGTACTGACTTCCTTCTCGCAGAAGAGAGTAGATCGTAGCTGAGCGCTCACATCTTTAGCTTTGCTACACCTCGCTTCCAGTTCTTTCACTATGTTGCCATCCTGTGAGAATATGCATCCTAAGTACTTGAAACCGTCCACCTGTTCTAACTTTGTTCCTCCTATTTGGCACTCAATCCATTTATATCTCTTTCCCACTGACATTATTTTCGTTTTGGAGATGCTAATCTTCATACCATAGTCCTTACATTTCTGATCTAGCTCTGAAATATTACTTTACAAACTTTCAATTTAATCTGCCATCACAGCTAAGTCATCTGCATATACGAGACTGCTTATTTTGTGTTCACATATCTTAACCTCATCCAGCCAGTCTATTGTTTTCAACATATGATCCATAAATAATATGAACAACAGTGGAGACAGGTTGCAGCCTTGTCTTACCCCTGAAACTACTCTGAACCATGAACTCAATTTACCGTCAACTCTAACTGCTGCCTGACTATCCATGTAAAGACCTTTAATTGCTTGAAAAGTTTGCGTTCTATTCCATAATCTCATAGAACAAACAATAACTTCCTCCTAGGAACCCGGTCATATGCCTTTTCTAGATCTATAAAGCATAGATACAATTCCCTGTTCCAGTCGTAACACGTCTCCATTATTTGCTGTAAGCTAAAGATCAGGTCCTGACAAACTCTAAAAGGCCTAAACCCACACTAATTTGCATCAAATTTGTCCTCAACTAATACTAGCACTTTCCTTTCAACAATACCTGAGAAGATTTTACCCACCACGCTGATTAAAGAGATACCTCTGTAGTTGTTACAATCTTTTCTGTTTCCATGTTTAAAGATTGGTGTGATTACTGCTTTCGTGTAGTCTTATGGAACCTGTCCTGGCTCCCATGCCATTTCAATTATCCTGTGTAGCCATTTAAGACCCGACATTCCACTGTATTTGATGAGTTCTGACTTAATTTCATCCACCCCAGCTGCTTTATTGCACTGCAATCTGTTGACCATTTCTCCACTTCCTCAAATGTGATCCTGTTTCCATCATTCTTATCCCATTGTACATCGAAATCTGAAACAGTACTGATCGTATTTTCACCTACATTGAACAACTCTTCAAAATATTCCCTCCATCTGCCCAAGGCATCAACAGGATTCACCAGCAGTTTTCCTGACCTGTCCAAAATACTTGTCATTTCCTTCTTACTTCCCTTTCGAAGACTGCTAATTACACTCCAGAATGGTTTTCCAGCATCTTGACCCAAAGTCTCTAACTTGTTTCCAAAGTTTGCCCAAGATTTCTTCTTGGATGCTGCAATTATCTGTTTGGCTTTGTTTCTTTCTTCAACATAACTTTCTCTGTCTACCTGAGTTCTAGTATGTTGCCATTTTTGATACACCTTCTTTTTCCTTTTACAGGATGCCTTGACTATGTCATTCCACCAAGCTGTTTGCTTCATCCTACCTTTACACACTACTGTTCCAAGACATTCTTTAGCCACTTCTAGTACTGTGTCCCTGTACTTTGTCCATTCCTTTTCCAATGACTGTAATTGACTATATTCAACTAACTGGTACCTTTCTGAGATCACTGTTATGTACTTGTGCCTGATTTCCTTATCCTGAAGTTTCTCTACTCTTATCCTCCTACATATGGACCCGACCTCCTGCACTTTCGTCCTCACTATACGAATTTCACTGGAGATTAAATAGTGATCAGTGTCATCAAAGAATCCCCTGCATACACGTGTGTCCCTCACAGCCTTTCTGAATTCCTGATCTATTATTATATAATCAATGACAGATCTGGTTCCCCTGCCTTCCCAAGTATACCAGTGAATGTTCTTATGTTTAAAAAATGAGTTTGTGATTACTAAGCCCATACTGGCACAGAAATCCAGGAGTTGTTTCCTGTTCCTGTTGGCCTCCATAACCTTTTCATACCCTTCTGTTCGATTTCCAATCCTGGCATTAAAATCATCCATGAGCAGAACAGTGTCCTTGTCCTTTACTCTAACTACTACAGCACTGAGTGTATCATAAAAACTATCCATCTTATCTTGATCCGTCCCTTCACAATGCGAATATACTGACACAATCCTAATTTTCTTGCTAGACACTGTCAAATCTGTCCACATCAGTTGTTCGTTTACGTACCTTGATGCAACTATGCTGGTTTCCATTTCTTTCCTGATGTTCCCAACTTAATTAAAAAAACTGACTGTTGTGTTTCATTGATGTCAGTGCTTTACCTCTGGCTGTGATTTTCCACAACCACTATTTTTGCTGTAAAATGTAGATCGTTGAGATGCCATTGGAAGAATTGACAAAATTAAATTTGTTGTACAGTTCTCTTTATCTTTTTTTTTTTTTTTAGCATCAAGTGATTTACCAAGAAGGTAGTGCAAGATATTCAAATCCATGTTGTTGAGCTACAGATACACTTGCTGACATTTGATTCCCAACATTTACTGCATATGTTGTTATTCATAGTTATTGAATTATTCATAGTTATTATTCAGAGTGCACAGTGATTTAATTGCTTCTGTTTTGGACAGCAATACAAGAGCCTAGTAAGAGCTCTACATATTGAATATTTTCACGTAGAGGAAGGTCCCCCCTGCGGGTTCGGGGGTTAGAATAGGCCCGCGGTATTCCTGCCTGTCGTAAGAGGCGACTAAAAGGAGTCCCTCCCCCTCAAGGTGGTAGTTAGCGCCTGCGTCCGGAGACAGACGGTTTCACGACCCATATTTGCGTTCATTTTGGTTTTTCACTTCTTCTGGTTTCTTCCCTCCTTTGGTTGGTTCCTTTCTTTGTTCTTCTCCATCTCACTGTCTTACTTACTCTTCTCCTTGCCTTCTTCTCCTTCTCTGGTCTCCACTTCGGCGTTTGAGACAGTCTGTCCTTTCTTTCCCTCTCTCCTTTCTTTTTCCTCTTCTTCCTTCCTCCCTGTGCATGCCTGAAGGCCGACCCATGTGTTCACACACATAGCCGGTGACGGGGTAACACGTAATTCCCCGCCCTGGGTAGACAAGTAAGGCACGCACTTACCCCCTGGTAAAGGCCAGGCCTAGGGAGGGGTGATTGCCTGAGCTGACACCTTCCGACCATGCCGATTGGTCCCTCCGTCCGTTTCTCGGGAAGTGTGACCTGAGGTGTGAACAATCACCTAAGGCGGGAGTGCCCTCTGAGAGGGTCCCCACAAGGAAGGAGCGCGCCATTGGAGACGCTGGCAATCATGGGGGATTCCTCCGCAATGGATTTCTCTTCTTCTTCTCTCTCAACTTCTGGCCACAAACGGAAACTTGACCAGCCACCAGTGACAAAAGTACTACCGCCTGCCCCACAGTTCCTCGTAGTTTCTCGATCTGAGGACGGAAAGGATTTTTCCTCTGTCAACCCTTTCGTTATCCACAAGGGTGTAGATGCCATAGCCGGATCTGTCAAGTCTTGTACCAGGTTGCGTAATGGTACCTTGTTACTAGAAACTGAGAGCGCCTTTCAGCACAAAAACTGCTTCGGGCCACACTCCTGTACACGTTCCCTGTCCGGGTGGAGGCTCACCGCACTTTGAATTCGTCTCGTGGTGTGGTATATACTAGAACACTCGACGGATTGACTGACGAGGAGATTCAGTCTTTCCTCGCTGAGCAGAGCGTGACGGCTGTCCATAGGGTCATGAAAAAGGTCAACAATGACCTTGTACCGACCCGGACACTTTTCTTGACCTTTGATAGTGTTCAGCTGCCGTCGCGCATCAAAGCGGGCTACGAGGTTATTTCTGTTCGCCTTTATGTCCTGACACCTACGCGCTGCTACCAGTGTCAGCGTTTTAATCACACTCGCCAGTCTTGTTCCAATGCGGCTACATGTGTGACTTGTGGCAGGGATGCCCATGAGGGTGACCGTCCACCTCCGTCTCCTCATTGTGTGAACTGTCACAGTGATCATGCAGCATCCTCCTGCGACTGTCCCATCTACAAGGAAGAACGCTGTATCCAAGAAATTCGGATCAAAGAGAAAGTCTCCACCTCGGCTGCTCGCAAGGTATTCGCTAGTAGGAAGCCCATGTTGCTCCCAGCGGGGAAGTACAGTACTGTCCTCGCCTCTCCTCGAACTACCAGGGAGGTGACGACGCAGACATACGATCTGACCTTCAGCACTACGGTCGTCCGTTCGGCCAGTGCTAAGATCGCCCGGTCCATGTCTCCTCTTCCTCCCGTCGCCCCTCCGACACAAGCACCTTTATCAGCTTCTGCCAGGACCAAGACCCAGAAGTCAGAAGCAAGGGCCTTCAAGAAGGAACCGTCTCGTGCAGACCTTCTTCGTACCTCAAACCCTCAGCCACAACACGACCTTCCAAGAAGGCTCATAGGAAGCATAGTTCTCCTTCCCCGCCACGGCGCATTTCTCCTCCTGCGCCACCCAGCGGTTGCCGCCCCAGGCCCTCATCCGTTTCGCCTGGCCGCACCGCTGGTAGCCGAACATCTGGCCGTTCACCAGCGGAGGAAGCTCCCCCTCCCGGCTATCTTCACAAGATGGCCGATGAACCTATAAAACAAATGGACGATGACTGTCCGCCTCCTGCTAGCGGCGGCAGTGCTCGCTCGAAGCCGGGCCCTCAGCGGCCTTCGAGATGACCCCTTCTTGCATCTTCTTCTTCTTCTTCTTCTTCTTCTTCTTCTTCTTCTTCTTCTTCTTCTTCTCACGATGGCACTTATTCACTGGAATATTCGCAGCATTCGCTCAAACCGAAAGGACTTGAAATTGCTGCTCCACTTGCACCGTCTGCTCGTCGTAGCCCTCCAGGAAACGAAGCTACGCCCATTGATCAAATTGCCTTGGCACACTACACCTCTGTGTGTTTTGACTTACCCCCTGTGGCAGGTATTCCGGCTCATGGAGGTGTTATGTTGCTGGTCCGGGATGATATCTACTAAGATCCCATCACATTGCACACCGGCCTGCAGGCAGTTGCCGTCCGCATTACTCTCCCCACTTTTACATTTTCCATTTGTACCGTTTACACTCCATCGTCGTCTGCCGTTACCAGGGCAGACATGATGCAAATTATTGCTCAGCTACCTGCACCATTTTTGTTAAATGGAGACTTCAATGCTCACCATCCTCTTTGGGGCTCTCCAGCATCCTGTCCGAGGGTCTCCCTGTTAGCAGACGTTTTCAACCAGCTCAATCTTGTTTGCCTCAATACTGGCGCCCCTACTTTCCTTTCAGACACCTCTCACACCTATTCCCATTTAGACCTCTCTATATGTACTACCCAACTTGCACACCAGTTTGAGTGGTATGCGCTTTCTGATACATATTCGAGCGACCACTTCCCGTGTGTTATCCATCTCCTGCATCATACCCCCTCTCCGTGCTCAACAAGTTGGATCATCTCCAAAGCAGACGGGGGGCCTCTTCTCTTCCAGGGCGACCTTTCAGGATCAAACCTGCACAAGCTGCGATAGTCAGGCCGCACACCTCACGGAAGTCATTCTCACTGCTGCTGAATATTCCATCCCTCACACTACTTCTCCATGCCACGTACCGGTCCCCTGGTGGACCGCAGCATGTACAGACGCCTTATGTGCTCGTCGACGTGCTTTACGCACCATTAAACGCCACCCTACAGTGGCGAATTGTATTAATTATAAACGATTATGTGCGCAGTGTTGTCGTATTTTTAAAGAAAGCAAGAAAGCCAGCTGGGCTGCTTTCACAAGCACCTTCAACAGTTTTACTCCTTCTTGTGTTGTCTGGGGTAGCCTGTGCCGGCTATCTGGCACTAAGGTCCACTCACCAGTTTCTGTCTTGACAGTTGCGAATGATGTCCTTGTGGCCCCTGAGGATGTCTCCAGTTATCAACCCATCTCGCTTACCAGCTGTGTCTGTAAGGTGATGGAGCGAATGGTTAACTCTCGTTTGGTTTGGCTGCTCGAATCCCGACGCCTACTTACCAATGTACAATGTGGATTTCGTAGGCGCCGCTCTGCTGTTGACCATCTGGTTACCTTGTCGACCTTCATTATGAATAACTTCTTGCGGAAGCACCCGACCGCGGCTGTGTTCTTTGATTTGGAGAAGGCTTACGACACCTGTTGGAGGGCGGGCATTCTCCGCACCATGCATACATGGGGCTTTCGCGGTCTCCTCCCTCTTTTTATTCGTTCCTTTTTAATGGATCGACAGTTCAGGGTACTTGTGGGTTCTGTCCTGTCAGATACCTTTCGCCAGGAGAGTGGGGTGCCACAGGGCTCCGTTTTGAGCGTCGCTCTCTTCGCGATAGCGATCAATCCAATAATGGATTGTGTCCCAGATGATGTATCAGGCTCCCTTTTCGTGGACGATTTTACCATCTATTGCAGTGCGCAGCGTACATGTTTCCTGGAGTGCTGTCTTCAGCATTCTCTTGACCGTCTTTACTCCTGGAGTGTCGCCAATGGCTTCCGTTTTTCTGCCGAGAAAACGGTCTGTATTAACTTCTGGTGCTACAAAGAGTTTCTCCCACCGTCCTTACGACTCAGCCCTGTTGCTCTCCCATTCGTGGAGACAACAAAATTTTTGGGTCTTACATTTGACAGGAAACTTAGTTGGTCTCCACATGTGTCATATTTGGCTGCCCATTGTACCCGTTCTCTAAGTGTCCTCCGTGTTCTCAGTGGCATGTCGTGGAGAGCGGATCGAACCCTCCTACTTCACCTATATTGGTCGATCATCTGCTCCAAGCTGGATTATGGGTGCTTTGTATACTCCTCTGCACTGCCGTCCACCTGACGCCGCCTCAACTCCATACAACATTGGGGTTTACGGCTTGCGATCAGAGCGTTTTATACTAGTCCCGTCAAGAGTCTTCATGCTGAAGCCGGTGAATTGCCACTCACCTATCGGCGCGATATACTGCTTTGTCGTTGCGCCTGTCGGCTACTGTCAATGCCCGACCACCCACTGTATCGTTCCTTTTTTGACGACTCTCTCAACCGTCAATACGGGTTGTATGTCTCTGCCCTGCTACCCCCTGAAGTTTGCTTTCATCGCCTCCTTCAACACCTTGATTTTTCACTCCCTGCAACCTTTAGAGTGCGCGAGAGCCACATGCCACCTTGGCTCCAGGCTCAGGTTCGCATTCACCTTGACCTCAGCTCGCTACCAAAGGGCGTTACCCCCGGTTCGGTATACCACTCCCGTTTTGTCTAACTTCGTTCGAAGTTCATTAATGTGACCTTCATTTATACAGATGGCTCTAAGACCAATGACGGGGTCGGGTGTTCTTTTTTGGTCGGGGCACAAAGTTTCAAATACCGGCTACATGGCCATTGTTCGGTCTTCACAGCTGAGCCCTTTGCCCTCTACCAGGCTGTTCTTTACTTCTGCTGCCACTGACATTATGTTTATGTCATCTGCTCCGATTCTCTGAGCGCTATCCAGAACCTCAGTGATCCGTATCCGGTTTACCCTTTCGTGCACCAGATCCAACGCTCTCTTCAGCAGCTGGTGGACGACGGGTCTCCAGTTAGCTTTATGTGGGTTCCTGGCCATGTCGGTATCCCTGGGAATGAAGCTGCAGATGCCGCGGCCAAGGCTGCTGTCCTCCAGCCTCGGACGGCTTCTTGTTGTGTCCCTTCATCAGATTGTAGCACGGTCATTTGTCGGCGCATTTTATTGCTGTGGCATGCCGATTGGGCTGCACTTAGGGACAACAAGCTTTGGGCCTTGAAACCTCTTCCTGCAGCTTGGACGTCCTCCTCACGTCCTTCTCAGCGGGAGGAGGTCGTTTTGGCCCGGCTACGAATTGGACACTGCCGGTTCAGCCATCGCCATCTGCTGACAGCAGCGCCGGCGCCGTTCTGTCTATGTGGGCAATTGCTGACGGTCCACGTCATTTTAACGTCCTGTCCGGATTTTACTATGCTGCATCTTGATCTTGGCCTGCCATGTACTCTGGATGCCATTTTAGCGGATGACCCAGGAGCTGCTGCTTGCTTTCTTCATTTTATCAACTTGACACCTGTCTAAGGACGTTTGATTATGTTGTAGTTTTTTAATCCTATGCCTGTTAATACGTCTTTTATAGTGTTGTCCCTTTTAGTTGCTGTTTTAACCTTGTGCCTCGCGGTACATTCCTAAATTAGTCAGGGTGCTAATGACCATTGTAGTTGTGGGCCTTAAAACCACAAAAACACGTAGAGGAAGGTGTAAGTAGATGAATGACGAACACTAACTTCACTTAACAAAGGTTTATTCAGCACTTGCACATACAAGAGCACGGTGCGAACTGCCTCCAGCCAGAACACATATGGTATATATACAGTTACAGAACATTCCAGTACAATGCTTCTTGCCATTTGTGGATACTTCTAGAATTTACTTGAGCTGAATATAGAAATTAAAAATTTTCAGTTCAAGTAAGTTTAGAACTCACGTCCCTCCATGCAACAATCTAGTAATATAACCACTAGACTATGGCGGCTGCGCTGCTTGGCTGCTTCTGCGACATTGCTCCCTATTTAAGAGAACAGTGTATCAGTGTTACGTCCTCTTAGTCTGGGAATGAGTCATCGGTCGTGCATACTCCGACTCCCGATGATTGGTGTTCGCCCTGGCAGTGACCTCCTTAGAACTTCCCTTGCCGCTTTGTTCTTCATTGCCTTTCCGCTTGTTGCCTGTCACTGCAGCTTCGAATCTAGCCTGGGTTGCAGGATCCTTATAGGGCTTCATTCAAAGGACGTGGACCGTATCTCTGATCTTTCGTCGTCTTGTGTCAGGGTCGAAATCTTCAACTTCATATGTAACATCAGACAGGTGTCTTACAACCTTATAAGGTCCAAAGTAGTGCCTGAGGTGATTCTCAGAGAGTCCAAACGTCTGAACAGGAGTGAAGATCCAGACGAGGTTACCAGCCTGGTAGACAACAGGGTGGTGGCTCGTGTTGTACCATCTTGAGCCTGCAGCTTGCAGAGTCAAGCTAACTGTAGAGCTTCCTCAGCTCTGGTTAATACCTGGCTGACGTAGTCGTCGTCCACATCACCAGGATATAACAGAAACACAGTGTCCATCGTCGTTGTCACCTCACGCTCATACACCAGGAAAACTGGCATAAATCCTGTGGTGTCTTGTTTGGCGGTGTTGCAGGCAAATGTCACGAAAGGTAGCACCTCATCCTAGTTGCTCTGGTCAACATTGACGAACATTGATAGCATGTTGGCCAAGGTCTTATTAAGGCATTCCAGTGAGCCTGTTAGTTTGTGGATGGTAGGCAGTCATCATGGGATGAGTAATGTTGCACTGATGGTTTATCACTGTCACAAGATTTAATTGACAAACTTTTCTTTTATCCGTAATTAACAACCTTGGGGCACCGTATTTTAACATAATGTCTTCTACAATGAATTTGGCTGCCTTGAATGCTTCGGCTGTTTTCATGGCTTTTGTAATGGCATAGCATGTCAAATAATCAGTGGAAACAATAATCCATCTGTTGCCACTAACAGACGTTGGAAATGGTCTGAGGAGGTCAATCCCAACACACTGGAAAGGCATTTGGGCTGGTGGAATTGGTATGAGTTGGTCAGGTGGTTTCTGAGGAACTGCCTTTCTCCTCTGGCACTTTCGACAGTGTGACACACAGTAATGGACACTCCTGAAAAAACCTGGACAGAAAAATCTCTTGCAGATTCTATCGTATGTCTTAATGAAGCCTAAATGTCCGGCCTCAGGTGTGTCATGGAATTTCTGTAGAACATCTAAACGCATGTGTTTAGGAATCACTGGTAGCCACCTCTTTCCAAAAGTGCCAAAGTTTTTGTTGCAATGTAATCCATTAATCACCTTACACATCGTTTGACCGATTTAAGGCAATCATAATTTGAGATATCTTGGCGCCCTTCTTCTGCTCAGCAGAGAGATCCTGGAGTGCAGCGAGACAGTCAAAGTCTTGATGGTCTTGCAAAGGGTTTCGTGAGATACAGTCGGCATCTTGGTGTTTTCTTCCTCTTTTGTACACTATGGTAATGTCAAACTATTGAAGATGTAGTGACCACCTGGCAAGTCATCCTGTTGGACCCTTAAGACCTGTCAACCAACAAAGTGAATGATGGTCTGTAACAATTGTGAAGAGAGATACTGTTGAAATTTGCACATGGCCCAGATCACAGCAAGACATTCTCTTTCTGTAGTTGAGTAGTTTTTGTCAGCTTTTGTAAGTGTCCTAGAAGCATAGGCTATAACCTTCTCTTTTCCGTCCAAAATCTGCACCAGAATAGTGCTGATCCCGTACCCACTTGCATCTGTGTGTAGTTCTGTAGGTGCTCTCTTATCATGCAGACCAAGTACAGGGTCAGTTGTCAAATCTTTTCACAGCACATCAAAAAAGTCATGTTGGCACCACCCCAGGTAAATTTAGCATCGACTTTTAACAACGCTTGGAGTGGCCTGGCTTTGATACAAAAGTCTTTGATAAACTGACGGTAATAAGAACACAATCCGAGGAAGCTTCTCACGTCTCTAATACTTTTAGAAATAGGAAATTCCATTGTAGCTCTCACCTTTTCTGGGTCTGGCCACACACCTGTGTTTGACACAAGGTGTCCAAGTATTTTGATATCTTTTGCTCCAAAGAGACACTTTATTGGATTAAGTTTCATTCCACCTTGTTGGAGACACTTACGAACAGCCCTCAGTCTTTTTGTGTGCTCATCAAATGTCTCTGAGTACACTATAATGTCATCTGAATAACAAAGACACATCATCCACTTCAGGTGCCTTAGAAGATTATCCATCAATCGTTCAAAAGTTACTGGTGCATTACTCAAACCAAATAGCATTACCTTAGACTCATACAGGCCCTCAGGGGTGATGAATGCAGTTTTCTCACGATTCGCCTCATCTGCTTCGATTGGCCAGTATCCGGAGTACATGTCCATGGTTGAGGAAAACTTAGCCCCTTTCAGACAATCTAGTGTATCGTCAATTCATGGAGGAGGGTAAACGTCCTTTTTATTTATCTTATTAAGCTTCCTGTAATCAACACAAAAGTGCCAACTGCCATCCTCCTTTCTAACGAGAACCACTGGTAACAACAATGGGTTCTGTGAAGGCTGAATGATGTCATTCATCATAATTTCCTCTACCTCGGCACGAATTATTCAACGTTCCGTTGCTGACACACGATATGCTCTTTGGCTTAATGGTTGATGGTTTTCAGTGCTGATCCAGTGCTTCACCATCGATTTGTCTGATTTGCTCTTCACCTGTGGAATGAAGCATTCAGAGAACTCTTGAAGAATGGCAAGTAGCTTCTTCTGTTGTTCCTTATTGAGATTTGGTGATAGTCGAGCTAGAAGATCTTGTCTCATAGTGGTAGCGCTAATTTCGCCCACAGACTTGGCATGGAAGGTTTCTATGATGCTCAGCTGTTCTGCAATTAACGGCTCAGCATTTGCTATGCACATGTGTCTTGGAAGGATCTGCGGTTCTCGGCTACAGTTAACTATTCACAATTCACCGAATCCATTCTTAAATTAAACGACAAGGCTGGGATAACCAAGTTATTCTTCAGTGGTATACTTCTCTTGCATTCCACTACAATATCCGTGGGTTGATGCATGGCATGACACATGACAATTACCTTTCTAGTGCTGACTGCAGGAATGATCACTTCATCCAGCACACATAGTCTCCACACATGCGGATGTGCATCTTCCTGTCCACAGTATCTCATCTCGTCTAGCATAATATTCGAGTGTCCACAAACTATAATTGCTTGAGGAGCTTTCAGGAAGTCCCATCCGAGAATGACGTCATGAGTACACTCTTGTAAGACGCTGTGTATGGCCACTTATACTCACACGAATGGTAAATCTTCCTGTAGGTTTTATATATTTCCCATTAGCCACCTTTGGCAAAGATGTTTTATTGTCAGCGAATACAGTTTTCTGCAACTAGCGACGGTACTTCTCCGAAATGACTGAATATGATGCTCCAGAATCCACAAGAGCTTGGCCTGGTCGGCCATCCATGAGGATGTCAATGTAGTTTCCTATCATTTTTCTCTTCGGTGGCCTCACCTCCAAGGAAGGCTGCAGCCTTTAGTTTTCCATGTTGTGGTAGCTAGGTGATTGGCTGGAGCTTCTAAACAGCGATGGAGATCTTGATCAGTGTGTTGAGGAGCACCCTCTCCAGCAGCTAGCTTGCAGAGATGGTGACCTATGTCATCCTGCACCCACATCTTCTTGTTCATCTTCGTCGTCCTGAGAGATTGGGTTCAATGTCTGTTCCACTTCCTCCCTTATGAGTTCTTGAAGCGTCTCAGTTTTGTGCTTGCTGTGCAATCCAAGAGCCTTCTAAACTTCCTCTCTCACTATCTAATGAAGAACACACTGCTTGTTTACAATTCAGAAACTTCAAGAGCCTTCAAGAAGTGTAAGTCCAGAAGAGCAGATTACATGTGATGTGGAGCTCCAACAACAACTCTTAGGTGACATGTGATCTTTTATGTGATTGGATCAATGAAGTGTTTCCTCTTTCGGTGAAAAAAATTCATTTGAGATGAATCTCCAGTCCATATCTTGCTTGTTATGGGTAATGCTCTGGCCCATTCTCCAGGCCTACAAGACCATCTCCTTGAAGAATTTCAGTTCAGTAAGATCCATATTCTGTCTCCCAACACCACACCATTACTCCAGCCAATGGACAAGCAGATTACTTTTAATTTTAAGAAGCTGTACATTAAAGCACTCTTGGAGCATTGCTTTGAGTTGACTGAGGCTACTAATCTCACTCTCAGAGAGTTTTGGAAGTATCAGTTCAACATTGTTGTTGCGTCAAGATGAGTGGAAAGGTGTGGAAAGGGCTTACCAAGAGAGCTCTCACTTCTGCTTGGAAGCAGCTATAGCCAGAATGGATTGTTGAATGTGACTCTGAGACATTTTAGTCAGTACCTATGGAGCGTGTAGTCAACAAGATTGTCTCTTTGGCCAAGAGCATGGGACTAGAAGTGGATAACATTGATACCAGTGAGCCTGTGGAAGATCACAACCATGAAATGACCACCAAAGAACTTACGGAGTTGCAGTGTGTTTCCCAGCAGGAAGTTGTGGAGGGGAGTTCTTCAAAGGAGGAGGAGGAGGAGGAGGAGGAGGAGGTGGTGGTGGTGGTGGTGGTGGTGGTGGTAACAGCAAAGTAGCAGTCTTCTATTGCAATAAGGGACATGCTGAAAGCATGGGAATCAATTGCATCATCCACTGAAAATCATCACCCCCAATAAAGCAGTGGCTATGCACACTAAAAGTTTATTTGACAATAACGTTGTGTTGCATCTTGAAGCACTGGCAGAAACAAAGGACTATAGATAGCTTCTTAATAATAATAATAAAAAAAGTTACGTATTGTGAATAATGAAGTACATTATACTGTATGTGTAATTGTCTTTGAATAAAAGGCATGAATAAGATATAACTTTTAGTACTTTTTTCATGCATAGAACACAGTATCGTATTTTACATTGATTTATGTGGGATAAATTGTTTCAGTTAACAAGTGTTTTCACACCAAGTAAGATTCTGGGACGAATTATGCCCGCTATGCGATGTTCTACTGTGTTATGGAAAGGACAGATTGCTACTCACAGTCACAACAAAAAGACTACTAAACATGTAAGCTTTTGGCCAGAAGGCCTTCTTCTGAAACAGACAATATGCACACATTCATGCCAATGCAGCTCACACAGCTGTGACCACTGGCTCTGGTCCCGGGAGCCAGAGATAGTAGTCATGTGTGTGTGAGCTACGTTTTGTATGGATGTGTGTGTATGTTGTCTATTTCGGAAAAAGGCCTTCTGACCAAAAGCTTGTGTGTTAAGTAGTCTTTTTGTTCCTCCTGTTCATAGCTCAACATCTCTGCTATATGGTTAGTAGCAATGTATCATTTTCATAATACAGATATTACAGTATTATAAATTACAAGATGAAAACAATAAACAAATCTGATGAAAGGGCCCACACACTTTTGCGCGTGCGCATGCACACAGGTAATTAGAAAGATAGTTAACTGATTTGGGCTAGCATTTCCTGTCTTGGATAACCACACACTTGCACAAACAACCACAGAGACAGCCTAATGCATCCACTTGAGACTGTGGTGGCACTGAGTGTTTGAGAGGCTAGCTGGAGTGGGGGTAAAGTGCTGTTTAGTGGTCAATGGCAAGGGTAAGATTTATGGGGCGAGATAAATTCAGGAATTACTGTTAAGGTCATGAATAGCTTTTTGGTCTATTATGTGATTTTGGGCTTACTGGAACTGCCTTCATCACACATTATATCCTCCGACCTTGAAATATTCAAGAACATTCTTCGCTAGAGCTTTGACTACTTATTTGAGCACCATAAGACTAGGGGCATCCTACCCTCCCCACCTAAAATTATAATCTGTTGCCCAAGCAAGGTATTCTAGTTCATCCTTACATTGATTCTACACCCAGTCTGAACTATACAGATCATCATGCTATTGACAAACAAAATGCAAGAACTGTTCTGTACACTCACCACCACCTTTTTACACAGTACATACCAGCTTTGTTGCAGTTACTGTGCAGTTTTGTATGTGTGGATGACCACTAACAAGTGGCCTGCCCACATGAATGACCACCATCAAACTGTGACAAACTTCAGATATGACTGTGCAGTTGCTGAACATAAGGCATAACACTTCATCATGGACTTGCAGCTTGAAACCACAGCCATTTTACTCCATGAAAGACTATTGACACAGAAACTCATAAAATTGATGGGTTAAGTAATAACATGAAAAGCATGGTAACTGTCAAAATGTAAGTAATGTCTTTTGTTAGTGGGTTTGATGTGGATGGATGTGTGTAGCTGGTCTTGGGTGAGGATGAGATCAACACCAAGGAAAGTGGCATGGGATTTGGAATAGGACCATGTGAAATTTAATTGGGAGAAGGTATTTAGAGATTCCAGGAACTTTAACATGTCAGCCTCACCATGACTCCATATGGTGAAGATGTCATCAATGTATCTAAACCAAACATGGGGCTTTCCTGGGACCCATAATTCTTCTGCCCCTGCTGTTGCCCCTCCCATCTCTGTTACATGAAGTGCACTTAGCTTTTCACTCTTATTAACTTGTGCACAGTGTTTTAGTAGTAATCTCTGTCTTGTATATTATCCTGTCTTCCACATTTAAGCTCTGATATGCTCGAATCACGTCCAGTGCAGTGCCCAACAACCAGTCTTTGTTTCTCATTCCGTCCAGTAAGTCCCCCTGACCCAGGGTTCTGGGTGACTTTTCTAAACTGTACCTCTTTCCCTAAAACTCCACAGTTCTTTTCCTTCACCCCTCATCCTTCCCCTTCAACTCTTCCATCAGAAGGAGGAGACACTGGCTCCGGAAGTTCGTAAAAGTTAAATCCTTTTGTATGTGTGTATCCCCCTGCCATTGCTTAGTGAGTACATTTTTTATCTGTCCATTTACATTGTAGTTAATAGTAAGTATTATAACACCATAATCTTTCATAAAGTTAAATTTTGACATCTTGGATATTCGGGAATCCAGCCAGATGTTTGCGTTGTTCTCACACGATATTTCAATAGCGTGCCTCGCTTTCTTCTTCAGGTGCTACCTGAGACTGGTCCTTGGGTCGATCAAGTCCAGTATTTATGCCTGGAAGTAGCTGGGCGTTCCCTAATCGGTCTGTGCCGAGTTGAGTGTTCCGTCTGTGGTCCACGCCCACCAGACTCTGCTTTAATGGACCCCTTCAGTCGCGGATGTTCTGACTGCCGTCCATGCCCATTTTGGTCATCCTCAATGGTTGTGGTCATCATCCGAGGTGTGTCAGACCTGATCTGAGATGTTGGATACTCTGTCTCATGACTGGGTGGCGATGGGCAGCCCTCTATCATCAGTGGTGGCCAACCTATTTATGGAAAGGTTTGACGAGGAGGCTCCCTCTTCAGTCACATATCAATCCAAGTCCTTTTTTAGGTATGTGGATGATACCTTATCATCTGGCCCTATGGTAGGGTCAAGTTAGATGAATTCCTACTACATCTGAACTCTTGCCATCCAGACATTCAATTCACAGTGGAAATGGAGAAGGATGGACTACTTTCGTTCTTGGATGTTCTAGTGAAGAGAAAGGCAGATGACACCTTTGGACACAGTGTGTACCGCAAATCTACACACACTAACTTATACCTACAAGCCAGCAGTTGCCACCATCTGGCACAGAAGAATGGAGTGCTCAAAACGCTGGTCCACAGAGCACAAACTCTCTCAGATCCTGATAGTTTGACCACAGAGATAGAACACTTACGATCAGTGTTCGGCAGGAATGGGTACTCCTCTAGACATATTCAGAAGGCACTTCAACCTGCCAATCATCCAAAGGATCCAGAAGAAGAACCAGAAGAGGCAAATTAGATGGCATACTTGCCATACGTCCGACTTATCTCTGCCAAAATCAGCAGGATTGTCCAGAATATGACATCAAGAGCATATTGTGCCAAGCCACCAAAATTGGGGCTATGCTGGAGAACGTAAAAATGACCTGGGGCTATGCAAGCCAGGTATTTACAACATACCAGTGGGGGTGTCGTACATTGGCCAGACCACCAAAACTGTGGACATCAGGTGTAAAGAACACCAGAGACATACCAGACTCATACAGGCAACTAAATTAGCCATAGCAGAGCATTGTCTGGAACTTGGTCATTCAATGGATTATAGTGACACCAAGATTGTGACACAGACCTCAAGATTTTGGGACAGTGTCATTAAAGAAGTCATTGAGATTAAGGTCACAGACAATCTAATCAACTGTGACTTGGGATGCCAAATCAGCACTCCCTGGAATCCAGCACTTGAGCTTGTGAAAACTCAACGCAGGACACTCCGGGATTCTACAAGAAATAGAACTGGAGACCGAGAGAACAGCCTTGAGACAAGGTGTTGGACATTAGAGACCAGATTTGACACACCCCAGATCATGAACTCGACTTCAGAAGACAGACAGGCTGGGCGTGGATGGCGGTCGGAACTCCGGTGACCAGAGAGGGCCAATGTAGCTGCGTCCGGCGAGCGCGGACCGCAGACAGAATACACGACGCGGTGCGGACCGATTATGGAGCCCCCAGCACAAAACAGAAGTGTAAATCATAGTAACAGTCATGAGACAGAGTACCCAACATCTCATATTGGGTCTGACACACCTCAGATGACGACCACAACCATTGAGGATGGCCAAAATGGGCATGGACGGTAGTCGGAACATCCGCGATTGAAGGGGTCCATTAAAGCAGAGTCTGGCTGGCGCGGACCACAGACGGAACACTCAACTCGGCACAGACCGATTAGCGAACGCCCAGCTACTTCCAGGCATAAATACTGGACTTGATCGACCCAAGGACCAGTCTCAGGTAGCACCTGAAGAAGACAGCGAGGCATACTGTTGAAATATCGTGTGAGAACAACGTGAACATCCACCTGGTTTCCCAAATATCCAAGATGTCAACAAATTGCTGAGAAAGCATGAAGAATTACAAGTTAAATTTTGCTTCTTTTCTAATCCATCCTCCAAATTGTAGGACACGTAATGTAACAATAGAAATGCACATATGGGTTTTCCAAAGATATTGAGGTATTCTTATTTAAGGACATGTGGACCTGTATTTAAATGGTAGGGGCCTTGCCCCTCGCCCCTTGCTATGGTACCCAGTGGCACCAGCCACAACTCACATGAAAACTATAATGTGTGAGTCACAGAAAGCAATGCTCACGCAGTCCGTAGCAGCCATGTGAGATTTTAAAGTATGACCCCATACCACCAGGAGGCACACCAAGAGCTATGGACCACCAGGTACCTCACGAGCCAACAGCAAGAGGTCGCTGGCTGTGTCATGAGAGCACACCTACATCTGGTCACGAATCACTAGGAGGCAGCATGTCTCTTCCTGGATAACAGCTATTTAAGGAAACCCAGGAATCACTGGGGACAGTTACCAGTGGCTACGGTCGCAGGTTCGAATCCTGCCTCAGGCATGGATGAGTCTGATGTCCTTACGTTAGTTAGGTTTAAGTAGTTCTAAGTTCTAGGGGACTGATGACCTAAGATGTTAAGTCCCATAGTGCTCAGAGCCACAGTTACCAATGATGAGAACTGGCTGTCTCATGTGCTGACTGCTTGCAGTCCCTGAATTAAGCTCTCATCAACATGCCATCAGTAATGACAGCAGAACACAGAGAATTAGGCTTCTTTTTGGAAAAGAGCTTTCTTCAAGTGTTGGTAATTTCAGTGTTTAGTTATGCTTCCAGGGAGTTAGGTGGACCAAATCCACAGTGTTGTATTTTTACTGGAACCGCTAAAGAGGCAGAGTTAATTTGTAATTATAAATTGTGACAAACAGATTTTTTTGTTTTTAGAAGGACAATAAAGAAACTATTGTACTCATATTCGGACTCTCTTTCAATCAGGAAAAATAGACAGATTTTTCACCTTTTTTGTTTGTCAGCATAGTGTCTTCCCCTCCCCACTTGCTTCTCAGCTATTTCCAATCATTGACAGAACACATTTCATTTTTTTAGATCAATATGACAAATTTTACTGATGATCATATGACCAGATGGGTTCCATCAAAATTTGTGATTGGATTGGTGCTTCCTTGGTAGAAGGGGCATTGTATGTTGTCTTGGATGGAGAGTCATCAACAGAAATAGAAGTAACTTAAGGTATACACTAGCAGGGAAGTGTAGTGCAATCTCTGCTGCTCATGTTGTCTATTTATGACCTGACAGGTAATATAAATAGTAACGTTAGACTTTCTGCAGGTCATGCATCCACTATTCCTGTAAGAGAAGCTACAAAATAGTCAGCCAGATACTGATAAGATTTCAAAGTGGTGAAAACATTTTCAACTTCCATTAAATGTGCAGAATTGTAAAATTGTTGACTCTGCAAAATGCTGAAAAATAGTATCCTATTACTGCAACTTCAGTGAGCTGCAATTGGAAAGAACTCGTACGGATACTTGGGTGTAACGGTTTGTGGCAATATGTGAAGGAATGATCACATAGGCTCACTCATAGCTTAAACAACAAGCAGACTTAGAATAATTAGGATCACTTCCATAAGGACTGTGAAGGCAAATTAAAGTGTGGACAGAGGCATTTAAACAGTCATTCTCTCCATGCACCATATGCACTTGGAACTGGAAGAAATCTTAACATGTGACAGCATACCCACTCTTCCTACTTTTGATTACGTATCTAAAGGGAATGTCAGATTAATGGAAACTGATCTGAAGCTAAATTTCATAAATTGGCAAAGTGTAAAAAATAAAACAAGTTTCTAATTAACGTGACTGAGAAACCTCTGCATGACTGCAGTTAAAGCTCAAAAATAACATACTGAAGTCTTCCAGGAGACAATCCAAAATGTAACTAATTTTTAGCTGTGGAATTGTCCAGATGTGTACATGAAAGCTTTCATGGATAATTTTTGTCTGTCATTTTGTGGCAGATTTCAAAAACATATATTCTAAGGCTAGAATATAAATATTCTGATCTATTGTACTATAAACCATGATTTCTAAATACCTTGTATCCTTTCATTTCTCTTATATAACAGTTATGTGTCGCACAGTAGTATGATTCTTTAGATTGATTTCATGCATCCACAGGAGCAGCACATATAATGTGTTCAGTCTGTGTTTGTGCAGGGGTGTGGTGGGCAGTGGTTTGCATCCATGTGTATACGTATAGATTCATCCTAAAGCTAGCAAACTTTTATTCCTTTTGTGTACCTCAATGCTTCTGCTTTTCGATGAGTTGTTACCTTTACTCCTAAACTAATTACATTCTGCCACAGTTTTTTGTACCATATGTATGGAAGAACAGAGAGAGAGAGAGCATGATTTGATTACTTCACCACTCACTGTTACATATTATATTCGTAGGATTCAATGTAATTTCCTTTTCTGTTACTGTGTTCCAGTTTCATTCTATCTATTGCTGAACATTGCTGAAGATACAAAAGTGGAGGACAAAATGAGGAAAAAGAATATTTGTGGAATGCTTACAAAAAGTCTTGATAGAGACAACTGTGACCTTCTAATATTAGTTGTCACATTCCTGAAGAAGCTGTCAATCTTTAGAGAAAACATCATTGATATGGTAATGTATTTTGTAATAATATATTTAAGGTATCATGTGATGATTGTAGCCCACTTGTCAGCTATGTATTGACTGATAGTGACTTTCTCTGGATTGAATAACAAAGATATCATTTTTGTTTTTGGCTCTAATTGTTGAGTACACTTGTGGAAGAATTATACTCTGCGTACTGCTTCAGGCTATACGTAGGTGGTCAGAGCCCTGCAACTGGGGCATCCTGTGCTGTGTTTGCATGTTCTCTTGACCTGTTTTTGAGAGTGAAGTGGTAAGTTTCACAAGCAAGCAGTGCACCGCACATAACCTGGAGATAAGCAGCAATGTGGTGGTTGCAACCTTTAGGATAGTGCACCTGTGCTTTGTGCCTCATAAAAATTGCATAACAAAGTAGGCTGCTCTTTGTGCATCGAGCTTTTTTTCCTGAGAATGAGCTTTATGTGGGGATTACGACAGAGGAGTTACTGCTCATTACTTATTTTATGACAATATATTAACACTGTTCAGTGAAATAAAATACAGTATTCAGAAACAGATTATGCAGTGCTACTGAACGTTGCAATGTTTGATGGCTAAGGTTGTTTGGATTTAGACAAATTCACTTTATATGAATAAGGTAACAGCTCCCCACTATTGTAATCTTATTCTTGGCTCTGATTTTGTTTCTACTTTCTGACGACTTCCTTATTTGCCTTACATCTGGGTATGAATCTTCCTCCCAAAGCTTTCACTGTTTAATTTTCTGCATTCATTTAATTTGTTTCATGTTAGTGTATCAAAGCAATACCATATGTTTAAAACCAAAAATTGGAAAGAAACTGAAACTTTCCTCAGTGCACACAACAGTTAAGAGAAAGAAAAATGTAATTAAAAAATTAACCGAAATGTTGATGTTGCATTAAAATCACCAATAGACTGGATCAAAGAAGAGTTTGCAGGCACTGCATGTGCATCAGTCACTATTCAGGCCAAGCTGCTTGTGCTTTGTTGTTAAAATTTTTCTTGCTGCTAATATGCACTTGTCACTGATTGGTTCTGGAGAGTTAGCATGGACTCTTTTCTCAAGTGACACATTTTGAGCTTAACATTTGGACCACATTAAAAAATAAAGTTTTGTTAAGTGAAACATTTTGATATTAATGAACTGCAGATTTTTAGGCTTACTAATTATGCTTCTGCTGTCATTATTTATAAATGGTCAGTGAAGCATATGAACCATTAGTTGCTACCTTGTGGTTAGAGTGGTAAACTCATAGGTATATTCAGATCCAGAGACATGGAGATAATCTCTCTATCACTAGATTATCCAGTCACAGCCAATTTGCTATACCAGATTTGTCAATTCATTCACAAAGTCAAAAAAGAAAAAGCCGGATGGTTAAAGATTATGACACCAATAGTAATAGAGAAAGAACAATTATTTTTACTTTTAGGCAAACAGTTGATTGAAATATGGAGATTAGGTGAACTTAGTCAAAAATTGTTGTTATAGTAACTGAGATTAAGGAAAGATAAGTTGATTTCCTGGTTATAACAGAAACAAAGTAAAAGGGGAAATCTTTCAAACAATTTGTGATTGCATATTTAATTATTCTGGAATGAAAGATAAAGGGGCTGCAGCTGCTGTAGGAATAATATTTCATTGAAGACTCACACTCTGATTGATGCAGCTCTTACTTTTTTTAAAAAAAATTAGAGAGAGAGAGAAGCTTGAATGCATTATCCTTGTTACCCAGTACCATCCAGGCCTTGAATGCCGCACTAAATTACACCAGTGAGACTGTGACTTCCCAATTCAAGCCATGAAAAAAGATCCTCTCTCCCTGATATCCTTCCTACACCATCTACTGTCACCTTCCATAACCCTCTTCACCGCTGTAATATCCTAGTTGTGGTATTCCCAACCATTTTATGTACCCCAAGTTTATTATTACTGCAATCGTCTCATCTGTGAAACCTGCCTTATGCACCCATCCACTAGCACCTACTCATGTTGCGGCACTGGTATATACCACAATATCAAACAAAGAGCAACTTGTAGAACCATGCATGTTCTTTATTGCCTAATTTGTCCCCACAGCACAGTGTTTTGTGTAGGAATGATTGCCACTAAACTGGCTGAGTGCATGAATGTGCATGTATACAAGAAATGTCTGGCTTAGGGATGCCCAGTATTTAAACTTTCCCTTCAACACATACTTGTTTGCCTAGATCCTCCTGTACTCCGCTAACACACCATCACCTTTCTTTTTCCATTATGATTATTTTTTATCATTTTGATTTTATTGACTATGTGACCATTTATTTTCATTTACTTTTTCATCTTCGTTCTCTCCTTCCTCTCCATTTCATTTTTTCCGTTCTAGTTTTTAATTGCATTATGTGTTTTTGTTCCTCTTCTTCTGTCTTTACTTCTCATTCATCCTCTGGACTAAAGCTGACACAGTGCTTGCCAGTGAACTATCTCTGACCTCCAATGCTGTCTGCCAGTGCTCCATTCATCCTTGGACACCGTCGTCCTCACTACAGGTGGGTCCTTGTCATCCTGGGGTTTGAGTGACCTACCCTTTCTGCAGATCCCTCTTCCATCCTCAGGGAGGAATTAATAGTCCTGAAACCTAGGATATTTCATACCCTTTTACTTAATGAGTGTGTATCAGCTGTTCTAAATATTTGACCTCTTGAGGGTAAGTAATAGCTTGAGTAACCTAGTTTTTTATTTCTTTGTAACCAAGTAGTTTTGATCTTTTGGTCTTTTTCAAGTGATATGCATATCACATGGATGCATCATATTTGTAAGAGACCAACCCATTTTATGTGTAATGTAATGAACACTCCATTGGAATAAACAGACAAGCCTGCTATGCAAGTGAATGCAACCATAATGAGTTGGGTGAACACACTCGTTTCACAGGTTGCATAAAGGTGAAGAGAGTGTCATGCCGTGTGCATTTCATCCATAGAGTATGGAAACAGTGAATGATGTTCACTACATACACGAGTTAAGGATGTGGAGGCACATCATGAACAAGCTTGAACACAGATGAGTGTGAAGAATTCATTATTAGAAAAGATGTGCTGGCATCTTGGAAGATTTGTAGTACTATGGATGTGAAAAAGGGAAGGAGAGTCATTCTTATTATAAAGGTGACAATGAAATATGCAGCTGGGTGATAGAAGATGGTGCAAGTGACAAACAGATGAAACAAACACAGGAATTACAAAGAGTAAAAATCTAAGAGTGTACTGTGTTAGGTATTGACAAAAGATGATAGTAACAAACCGTTATATTTTCATACCACTCAGGGAAATTTTGTTCCATTAAATGAAACTTGCAAGTGCAACGTACCACACAAAAATCCCTTAAAAATTGTTAAAGGAGTGTTACCAATGGGCAAACTGGGAATCTGCCAGAATTAGAATCTTAAGCTCTCAAACTAAATTCTACTGGTAGACAGAGCAGTGAAGTACCTAGGGGTAACCCAGGTTGTGAAACTAACATGAAACCTTGACATAAAGAATATAAGTTCCAAGGAAAAGGGTACTTTACTTGCACTAGAAGGGCCTCTTGTAAAAAATGGGATCTAAGTCCTAGGAGCATGTACTGGATGTATGCCTCTGTATTAAGGCCTATTTGTAGGACTTTAGTGTGAGGAAATAAAATAGAACAGAAAGTAGCTCCTAAGGAGCTTGGCATAGTGCAGAGGCTGGCCTGTTTGGCCATAACAGGTGGAATAAGCAGCACACTCCTTGCTGGGAGGAAGACCATGTTGGACCTACCTCCATTATATTTGTGGTTTAAAATGGAGGCAACAGCATGGACACACAGTTTAAAACTGGAAATCTGTAGGATATCCCACAAAATATAATTAATGTCGTAAATATAGGAAAGGTCATGAAAATGTTGGTGAGTTATACAAAAGCCTCCAGCTGCTGCAGCACAACAACATAAGAATTGGAAGTAGGCAGCAGTGGGAGAATGAACCACAATACTGGTTTGCAGACAAGCCGAAAACAGACAGAGGTACTGGGAACTGGAGTATACAGGGAGTAGCCTGAACTGCAGAGAGCAGTTTCTGTAGGGAAGCTGGCCACAGTATTCCAGGAGTAGATATTTGCTATCAGAAAGTGCAGAGAGGAGAATCTGTGTGGGAGCTACAATATCATGACATTTACTTTCATTCAGAAAGTCAGGCAGCTGTGAAATCTCCATCAGCCCCTGAATGAAATAAAGATCGTAGTAGAATTCCCTGAATCATTTATGAGGCTAGGGGAAAGCAACAGGATAAACCTGCTGTGGGTTCCTGATCACTGAGGAATTAGTGGTAATGAGCGAGCTGAGAGGGTGATGAGGGCAGTAGCAATGACTCCATTTACTGGATTAGAACCTATCTTAACCATCACTAAGGAAATGGTTATAATGAAAACTATGTGGCTCGATCAGTAAGAAGCATGCATAGTATTGGACTAAAATCTAAAAACAAAAAAAAGACCATGTTGTCAGTGCAGTTCTGAAATATTGGGCATGAGCAGAAAGCAAATTAAACTCATGGCATGACTAATGACTGGCGGTAGGAAACACCTGTACTTGCCCCTAAGTGCTCTTCAAGGGAGTTGGCTAGTTTTAATAGAATGACAGGAAGAAAAACCACACAATAAGCTCAGTTTTTGTGTGGGCAACAATGGGCTAAGACCACTGTTGTTTTGTCTGCTTGAGTAAAACACAACAAATGGGATTTTGTCAAAAGCCATGTTTTGATCCTTTATTTCCAATATCAAAAAATGAGCCTAATAAAGATAAAAAATTCATGTATCTATTCTTCGTATGACAATCTGAGAGGTAAATGATAGATAGTGAAATAAGGTCAGTTGATTCTCCAGTCCTTCCACTAGCTACAGAAACGTCAAAAATGCCTCTGCTGTAATGGTTAATGTGAAAAATGATATCAGTTATGATCAGATGTTTATTCAACTATGGCTCCTGATAAGCTGCATTTTTATTACAGGCAATGATATGAATTATTACACAAAATAAACAAACCATGTTTATTTTGTTTATTCAGTACATTCGACCACATATTTTTCAAATTGAGACACAGTAGAAATTTTTCATTTTTTCCTCCATGTAACTCCTACTGCTCTCATTGGACACCTTAGCTTCAGTCTAACTCAAGCTTTATGGTATCCATGGGTTCTGTACATAAACTACAAATTAAAATTTCCACTTCCCTTTTTCATTTACAAAACATAAATTTCACTTTAAAAGTTAGAACTTATTAAAATGAAAATTTTGAGCCCAATGTCCAAATGATAATACTCTTACAACTTTTGGCTGTACAGATTACTTTAGTACTTTCCTGTTAACAGTTTGATAGAAGTGGTGACACCACTATACGTGCAGAACTTGACTTTTACTTATCAGCTGATCACTGCATCATATTAACTGTAATTGCTTGAATCTTCACATATGGTAGTAAGGTAGAAATGTTAAATATAACCAGTCTTGGGACTGAAGGCTGCAAGAGCAATAGATGACCAGAATATAGGGAAAGATGTGTGGTCAAGAAATATCATTTGGAAACAGTGTGCTCGTATATTTCTAATTTGCTTTCTTCTGATATTCCCGACTCAGAGTTTTTTGTTATTTATGAATCAAGCAGCCCCTTTCATAGATTTACAAAAGTTGTTTGTTTATCACTTTTTTAATATTTTGATCCACTTCTAATTGAATATTAACAATACAATGAGCAGAGATACCCACACACTGCGTAGTAGTGCTTTGAGCAGTGATACCAGGGGTATAGTTGCTCAGATATGAATTTTTTGTCTTCTTCAGAAAATGGCAAGAGCTTGTGCGATATTTTTGATTATTCCCTTTTAAGAGAGTGGTTGAACTTGAGTAGTCATGTATTCTTCTTCTTCTTTCTTTGTTCTTCCCAAATTCTCTTCATACGTTCACTGTGTTCTCTCTTGTGTTTTTCTGACCATCTTTTTCCCATTCTGTTCTCCGTGTGTTCTTGTTTAAGTGTGTGTTTCTTTATGATGTTTCTAAACTGTTCTCTATTGTTTATGTTGTCTTTTGTGATTCCCAGTTCTTTAACGTCTTCTTCTGTTTCAGTGATCCACTTTGTCTTGTTTTTGCTCTTGTGTACTATCTCAAAGATTTGCCTTGTGAGTGTGGTTTTATTCATCCTGCTGATATGTCCATAAAATGTCATCCTTCTCTTTCTATTGGTGTCCGTTATTGTTTATATGTCTTTGTAAATCTCTCTAGTTGGCCTCTTCATCCAAATTTCTTCCCGAAACACTGGTCCATATATTTTCCTCAGAATTTTTCTTTCCTGCTTTTCAATCACTCTGATCGTCGTATGGCCAAGAGTCACTGTAGTTTCTGCAGCATAATGTCCTTGTGGTAGGACTACTGTGTTGTAATGCCTTAGTTTCGCATCGACAGAAATAGATTTCTTATTACAGTGATTCCAATTGAGCTTATATGCTTTTTGTAATTTCCATTTTGCAGATATTTGTTCAGTTTCCCAAATTTTGATATAATTCTGTGGGTTACTTGTGTGAGATTATTGTCGTATAATTTCCATACTTCTGCTATGATTCCGTCTTCTCCTGGAGACTTGTTGTTCTTCAAAGAATTGATTATTTCCGTTACCTCTTTAAGTGATGGTAGATTTGAACTGGAATGGATTGTGGGATTTTCGAAATCTAGTTGTTCTAAAAAACTAAGCTACTATGCTCCAGAAACTATGTAAGTACTTGTACATGCTCATTAACTCCATGTTGCTCCCCTGGACTTTCCTGCATTTTGTTGATCTTGTGGTAATTTTTTTCAGGTTGATATTGGAGTGATTGAAAAATTGCCGAGAGTTTTGATGATGAACAATTCTGACCTCATCCACATTACCCTGAAACTTCTCATGAATTTGTCATTTGATACACATCTAAGGGAAAGGATGGTACGTGTTGGATTAATTCCAAAAATTGTAACATTATTAGGTAAGAGAGACAATTTTTTGTGGTGAGTGCATTTAAACTATGGTTTTTATAGCAATAAAAATTGAGTAAATTGGCTTGCCTTGCCATTTAAATATGAGAGGGGAACACAGAAAACCAGACTGAAACTGTTGTGCAAGCACGCTTTGTAGTTATGCTTTGTGCTGCTATGTGGTGTTAGTTTGGTGTCTCCCTTGTCGTTCAGTAATCTGGTGTCAGTTGGAGTCAGGAGGTTTCTTTGTGGTGCTCTGTTGTTTGCATTCTTATTTCAATCCTTTGACAGTTAATGGCATAGCTGACAAGAAGGAACAAAGAGTCTGTGAAACTTTGTTTGCTGTTAGGAGAAACTGCAGCAGAGACTATTGAGATGCTATGGCAAGCCTGTAATGATAATGATTGGGGGAACTCACATGTTTATGAGTGGTTTTCTCATTTCAAATCAGCAACATATCAAGTGAAGACTTGCCACACCCCGGTCATTCCTTGAGAGGAAAAAATTATAAAAATATTAACACATTTAAATGTACATTCGATGCAGTCATCAAAGGATCATTACCAAATTTCAGAGGAAACAAAAGTGTTACAGACCATGGTGCAGCAAATTTTACCTGTATATTTGAGCATGAGATGAGTGCCTGCAAAATTTGTTCTTCAGTTGCTTACTGATGACCAAACAGAAAACCATGTGAATGTTTGCTGTAACTTGAAGAGTGTAGCATGGAACGATCCAGATTTTCTGAAAGGAATTGTGACTGGGGATGACCGTTGGTGCCAAGGGTACAATCCAGAGTCAAAGCAAGCATCATGCTGTGGAAAACTCAAGTGTCACCACAACCTAGGAAAGCACGTCAAACGAGATCCATTGTGGAAACAATGTTGATTTGTTTTTTATGTCAATGACATTGTCCACAAGGAGTTCATTCCCCAGTACAAACAGTAAATCGACATTCTCATCCGGATGTGTTACAAATATAATGAGAGAGGGTGTGATGAAAACGACCAGACAATCCACACAACTCTGATAGTCTGACAGTTCATGGTAAAAAACAACATGGTGCTTGTGCTTCATCCACCTTACTCACCCCATTTGGCTCCAGCTGACTTTTTTTGTTTCAACAGGAGAAGCAAACTCTGAAAGGAAAGCAATTCAGTGATGTGGATGACATCACAGAAAACAGGCTAATTGTTTTGAACAGTATCTTGCCTCAAGAGTTTCAGAACTGTTTTCAGCAGTGGCAAAAGCATTGAGACAAGAGCATCAATGCACATGGACAACATTCTGCATGGAACTAAAGTACTTTGAATGTGGAATTCAGTAAAAGTGCAAAATAACAAAAATTTCAGTTATTTTTGGGTCACCCTTGTATTTTTACTGTTGGCAACATTTGCATGCATTAGTGTTGGTATATTTATTATTTTATTCATGGCTGTAATTTTAAGCAAATGTAGTATATATTTCAGAATAAAATTCACCCATCCATCACAACTATATTTTTATTTTGCTTTACAGGTTTCAACAAATTAATGTATCACTTTCAGAAGCCTACAGAATTAGGAACATTATAAATCCTTAGGCCTTGGCTATATATGTATGTAAAGTATAAGAAGTTTATTATAGAAACTTACTCAGGACAGAAAGGAGGTCAGCATTAGTCGTAATGTTATCTGCCTTTTTTATTGCATTGAAGATTTAGATTTCAACTGACAGTGCAGTTATCATGAATGCATTATAAGTGGTCATGTAGACTGAACGTAATTATAACGACACATATTCCAATCTAACTCAGGCAGCACAAACATTAGTCCAACTCCAGTTCCAATCCTGACTTGTCCTGGATTACATCACATCCTTGGGCCACAACCATTACCATGGAATTGAACATGATGAAGAAACTAACTTAGTACTTTTGTAGAAAATGTCCATATCTTCTTCATAATACATGATATTGTAGTGCTTAGAGAATTCCATGTAAATTATAGAACCACTTGGCCTACCTCCATCTCAAACCCATGATATTTTAAATAGAAGTGCAATAGAGATGAATCCGACCTACTGAGCATTGCATGTTTGTGTGCATAGGTCTAAAAACAGTCATGAGCAAAATGGGGACGTGGTGACTGAATGGCGGCCAACAAGTACCTGCTGTACGATCCGTAGGGTTTCAGTGTATGTGTAGAGAAGAGCCTGTGCTATTCTTTGCTGGTTTTGTGACTCTTATGATTGCTAAGAACAAATGAAAAAATGAGATTAGACTTTTAAGTAATTCATGTGTTGTACTTGCTAGAAGCGAGATATGTTCATATTTTCTGGTGGTTATTAAACCAACCTTGTTGTAAATGTATCCTAATAGAGTCTAATGTTTGACAACTGGGTTGACTCTCACGAGTTCAAATATTTGCATGAGAAGTGGTGAATCCGTTTTTTGTGGAAGTTGATATATGCCATGACTGAACTAAAAGTATTCTTCGAGTACAAAATTATTTCAAAAGTAGAGAGAGAGTCTCATAAATTCCCTCAACCAGCATTATTCTTCGGAGAAGTAGTTTTTGGAGATCGATGTGGCCTGCTATCCAGAGAAGAAGATTGGCTGTGCATACCAAGTGAGTCAACCTATGGGGGAGAGGTGGGAAGTTTGCAAACCAGTTCCACATAACTTCTTGTCATCTAAAGCATTTGAACATTTCATAGCATATAGCTAATTTGTTTAAAAAATATGACATGCTGCATTCTTTACCAACAGTAATACAACCAAGTTGCTCTGTGTACATAATGAGAAACCTCCAATTGACAAATTTCTCAAACTATATATAATACAACGCAGTGCATGTTTGAGCTTTTATGTAGCACAGACAGTGCGGGCGTTTAAGAATCAATGTTGTGAGCACTTGCTCAGCAAACATGGTGAAAATTCATATAACTCAACTTTTACAGAACATCTCAAAATTGAGAAACATATTCTTCTTCCTCCATCCATGCTCTACATTGAAATTTTGCATATAGCTGACAAGGGCTGCAAGGTACGGAATGACCCTATATACTAATTTGAAATATATAAACATTCCCACCCAAATTCAGAAAATTTGTAGAGTGATCAACTTGCATTAAAAACAGACTCTCTTTTGATCGCCAGGCCTTTTATATATTAGTACCTTTTTTTTAATGTAGTAGGACTTACTTCTTTATATGTCATTTGTAATTTTTATGTGAATTTATGCATCATGTTTCAGAAGGAATGGCCAATATTCAGGGATATGACAGAATGATCATATGAAACAAAATAGTCAGGTAAACATGTGCTCTAAAACATATACTTTAAGAGCTATGACCTTCCCCATGAACCATGGACCTTGCCGTTGGTGGGGAGGCTTGCGTGCCTCAACGATACAGATGGCCGTACCGTAGGTGCAACCACAACGGAGTGATATCTGTTGAGAGGACAGACAAACGTGTGGTTCCTGAAGAGAGGGCAGCAGCCTTTTCAGTAGTTGCAGGGGCAGCAGACTGGATGATTGACTGATCTGGCCTTGCAACATTAACCAAAACGGCCTTGCTATGCTGGTACTGCGAACGGCTGAAAGCAAGGGGAATCTAAAGCCATAATTTTTCCCGAGGGCATGCAGCTTTACTGTATGGATAAATGATGATGGCGTCCTCTTGGGTAAAATATTCCGGAGGTAAAATAGTCCCCCATTTGGATCTCCGGGTGGGGACTACTCAAGAGGATGTCATTATCAGGAAAAAGAAAACTGGCGTTCTACGGATTGAAGCGTGGAATGTCAGATCCCTTAACCGGGCAGGTAGATTAGAAAATTGAAAAAGGGAAATGGATAGGTTAATGTTAGATATAGTGGGAATTAGTGAAGTTCGGTTGCAGGAGGAACAAGACTTTTGGTCAGGTGAATACAGGGTCATAAACACAAAATCAAATAGGGGTAACACAGGAGTAGGTTTAATAATGAATGGGAAAATAGGAATGCAGGTAAGCTACTACAAACAGCATAGTGAACGCATTATTGTGGCCAAGATAGATATGAAATGCACACCTACTACAGTAGTACAAGTTTATATGCCAACTAGCTCTGCAGATGACGAAGAAATTGAAGAAATGTATGATGAAATAAAAGTAATTATTCAGATAGTGAAGGGAGACAAAAATTTAATATTCATGGGTGACTGGAATTCGAGTGTAGGAAAAGGGAGAGAAGGAAACGTAGTAGGTGAATATGGATTGGGGCTAAGAAATGAAAGAGGAAGCTGCCTGGTAGAATTTTGCACAGAGCACAACTTAATCATAGCTAACACTTGGTTTAAGAATCATGAAAGAAGGTTGTATACATGGAAGAACCCTGGAGATACTAAAAGGTATCAGATAGATTATATAAAATGGCAAGACAGAGATTTAGGAACCAGGTTTTAAATTGTGAGACATTTCCAGGGGCAGATGTGGACTCTGACCACAATCTATAGGTTATGACCTGTAGATTAAAACTGAAGAAACTGCTAAAAGGTGGGAATTTAAGGAGATGGGACCTGGACAAACTGAAAGAACCAGAGGTTTTACAGAGTTTCAGGGAGAGCATAAGGGAACAATTGACAGGAATGGGGGGAAGAAATACAATAGAAGAAGAATGGGTAGCTCTGAGGGATGAAGTAGTGAAGGCAGCAGAGGATCAAGTAGGTAAAAAGACGAGGCCTAGTAGAAATCCTTGGGCGCCAGAAGAAATATTGAATTTAATTGATGAAAGGAGAAAATATAAAAATGCAGCAAATGAAGCAGGCAAAAGGGTATACAAACGTCTCAAAAATGAGATCGACAGGAAGTGCAAAATGGCTAAGCAGGGATGGCTAGAGGACAAATGTAAGGATATAGAGGCTTATCTCACTAGGGGTAAGATAGATACTGCCTACAGGAAAATTAAAGAGACCTTTGGAGAAAAGAGAGCTACTTGTATGAATATCAAGAGCTCAAATGGAAACCCAGTTCTAAGCAATGAAGGGAAAGCAGAAAGGTGGAAGGAGTATATAGAGGGTCTATACAAGGGCGATGTACTTGAGGACAATATTATGGAAATGGAAGAGGATGTAGATGAAGATGAAATGGGAGATACGATATTGCGTGAAGAGTTTGACAGAGCACTGAAAGACCTAAGTTGAAACAAGGCCCCGGGAGTAGACAACATTCCATTAGAACTACTGACAGCCTTGGGAGAGCCAGTCCTGACAAAACTCTACCATCTGTTGAGCAAGATGTATGAGACAGGCGAAATACCCTCAGACTTCAAGAAGAATATAATAATGCCAATCCCAAAGAAAGCAGGTGTTGACAGATGTGAAAATTACCGAACTATCAGTTTAATAAGCCAGAGCTGCAAAATACTAACACGAATTCTTTACAGACGAATGGAAAAACTAGTAGAAGCCGACCTCGGGGAAGATCAGTTTGGATTCCGTAGAAATACTGGAACACATGAGGCCATACTGACCTTACGACTTCTCTTAGAAGAAAGATTAGGGAAAGGCAAACCTATGTTTCTAGCATTTGTAGACTTAGAGAAAGCTTTTGACAATGTCGACTGGAATACTCTCTTTCAAATTCTAACGGTGGGAGGGGTAGAATACAGGGACTGAAAGGCTGTTTACAATTTATACAGAAACCAGATGGCAGTTATAAGAGTCGAAGGACATGAAAGGGAAGCAGTGGTTGGGAAGGGAGTAAGACAGGGTTGTAGCCTCTCCCCGATGTTATTCAATCTGTATATTGAGCAAGCAGTAAAGGAAACAAAAGAAAAATTTGGAGTAGGTATTAAAATTCATGGAGAAGAAATAAAAACTTTGAGTTTCGCCAATGACATTGTAATTCTGTCAGAGACAGCAAAGGACTTGGAAGAGCAGTTGAATGGAATGGACAGTGTCTTGAAAGGAGGATATAAGATGAACAACAACAAAAGCAAAACGAGGATAATGGAATGTAGTCGAATTAAGTCGGGTGATGCTGAGGGAATTAGATTAGGAAATGAGGCACTTAAAGTAGAAAAGGAGTTTTGCTATTTGGGGAGCAAAATAACTGATGATGGTCGAAGTAGAGAGGATATAAAATGTAGACTGGGAATGGCAAGGAAAGCATTTCTGAAGAAGAGAAATTTGTTAACATTGCGTATAGATTTAAGTGTCAGGAAGTCATTTCTGAAAGTATTTGTACAGAGTGTAGCCATGTATGGAAGTGAAACGTGGATGATAAATAGTTTGGACAAGAAGAGAATAGAAGCTTTCAAAATGTGGTGCTACAGAAGAATGCTGAAGATTAGATGGGTAGATCATATAACTAATGAGGAAGTATTGAATAGGATTGGGGAGAAGAGAAGTTCATGGCACAACTTGACTAGAAGAAGGGATCGGTTGGTAGGACATGTTCTGAGGCATCAAGGGATCACCAATTTAGTGTTGGAGGGCAGTGTGGAGGGCAAAAATCGTAGAGGAAGACCAAGAGATGGATACACTAAGCAAAATCAGAAGTATGTAGGTTGCAGTAGGTACTGGGAGATGAAGAAACTTGCACAGGATAGAGTAGCATGGAGAGCTGCATCAAACCAGTCTCAGGACTGAAGACCATAACAACAACAATTTACATAAATATGTAGCCAAGGTGTGAAGATTTATGGTCTCCCTAATTTTTTAGGCTTCTGAAAATAAGTGAATTTGTTGAAATCTGTAAAGTGAAATAAAAATGTTAGCAACTAATGACTGAATTTTATTCTGAAATGTGTGCATACTGTAAGCACACTTCTCTTTTTATAAACTAAAACAGTTTTGTTTGAAAAGACCAATATATTAATGACAATATTAAGCTACCAATACCTGTAGGAGTGAAACAACACTACAACTAAGAAAGTAGAATATTTTTCAAAATAGCAGCTTCCCTGCTAATATCCTAGGATACAATACTTTTTATTTATAAGTTTGGATGCCAAAGAATGTGGAGCTGTCCTTACTTTTCTTGTTGATATTTGATGTTCTATAAATAACTCACAGTGTTTATAATATTTAATGTGTAAGTAGACAGAGTGTACCTCATTATATTTGAAAAACTCATATTTGTGTTTCTTTTGTTACATTACACTATGTTACATGAGTTGTATTTCATTGATCCCATGGAGAGGAGTCTCAAGAATGTGGAAAGAAGTTAAATGTGTACATTTTAATTAATTTAATAAAATAAAATGCTTTGTATTATGCTGTAGTGCATTAATACAACGTTAATGGTCACTGTGAAGACATCATTTAGTGGAATAGGAGGGATTGCCCAAGTTAGATGGTCAGAAGCAGTACTGTCAGGTTTTTTAAATGTTTCTCTGCACCATGGGTCACATCATACGAAATGCTGGTCTAAAAAGGAATGCAGTAAAAAGACCAAGCTTCCTCACTTAAATGTGGCTTTTTTCAGTGGTGTAAGTTGCATGTGTGGACATACTCAAAGATTTCTGCCTCTATCATAGGACACACATATCCTTCCCTCCATTGGTCTTTTTCTTTTTTATTGCAGTAACATTCTATTCATTGACCAAAGGAGAAGGATGACATAACTAGGGAGCAGCCTTGGGTGATCCAGCTATCTCTTTGTCACAGTTTAGCTGTAGCCATTCCCATGGACAGACAGCCTGTTAGTCATCATGCACACATAGAAGGCCACACAGTGCTTGCTGCTAAGTTGGTAGAGCACATGTGTGCTTCTACAGGTGGTCCTGGCATTGGTGGGGTTGAAGAAGCTTGTTATAGGACTGGAATAGGTGGTAGCGGAAGGATCATGGAACAGGTGTTACATTTAGGTCTATTACAGGGATATGAACTGTGGGGGAAGGGTTGTGAACAAGAGGGGAATAGGGATGGACAAGAATATTGCATGGATTTGATTGGTAGTGGAACACCACTATGGGAAGAGTGGGGATGCTATTCATCATTTCAGGACATGACAAGAGGTAGTGAAAACCCTGGCTGTGAACATAATTCAGATGCTCCAATCCTGAGAAGTACTGAGTTAACATGGGGGCACTCCTTTATAGCTCTCAATGGGTGTGTGGGGCATGGTAGGTGACTGTGGAGACTAAGTGCAGGAGATCTGTTTCTGGACAGCATGGTGAGGGTAATTTTGGTGTGCAAAGGCCCCAGTGAGACACTTGGCATATTTGGAGATAGGCTGTTTTTCACTGCAGATACAATTACCATATAGGCTGTATGAAAGGGACTTCTTCATGTGAAAAGGGTGGCTACTGTCAAAATGGATGTATTGTTGATGACCGGTAGGTTTAATGGTGGTGGAGGTACTGACAGAGCTATACACAAGGCGAATGTAGAGATTAAGGAAGGTGGCTTGTTGGGTGAGGACCAGGTGAAGCAAATGAGGGAGAAGGTGTAGAGTCTACTTTTAACTGTGCCTATCCACTGCTCAACACTTCCTGTGTGTGATGAATAGCAATCTTTCCTTATTCATAATATTATTCTGTCCCAGATTTTCCATTGTTTGATGAAAAAAGTATATTACAGTCTTCTTAAATTAGTGATATTAGGGCAAGCTCACTGTAAGTGGTGCTTTCATTCTGTATTAAGAAATCTTTATTTCTGAGTAACATTTAATAGTTATTTTTACTCCTCCCTCCCTCACTCTCTCCCTCACCATAAACTGTTTGTAATTCTTCCTGCTGTCACTTATTGCAACTGTGTGCGGAACTGATTGGCAAGTGATTGTACTGGTACTTAATTTTTCTACCTTCATGGTATTGCTATTTAATATTTGTTGCTTTTGACAGTTGAAAGTTTCATGTAGTTCATAGTTTTGATTCATGTCATTGTAAGTCTTTGATTGTACAGTTTTCTTTGCATGTCTTTCCATAGTACAGGTAGCTGTCATATTGAAATACTATCAGAAAATGAACAAGTGACAGTGCATATGGTTTATGGCAACTTGAGTTGTCTGACAATATTGTTGGCCCAATTCCAAGAGTAAAATAGATAAAAATAAATAAGTATACTAGGAACCCCAACAACATGCTAAGAATCAAGTTTTTTTGTTGCACAGTATTTGGTGGATAGTGTGTAAACATGAAAACTGTCCATGTAATACTCCAGTTGTCTTCACATGAAAGTGGATGCATGTATTATGTACCCTGATTTAGGCAACAAGGAACAGTTCTTGTAATTTGACAACCACCATAAACTTCCAAGCAGTGTTCACTACAAGAATGCATCGGTTTAAATATCTTCAGAAGATCATTATGGATTTTTGTCTGGAGCTTATCATTATAAAACTTTCCTATACAGTAAAATGTTTGTACACAATTTGCAATGCTTCCTTTTTTTAGTGTAGAACCCAAGGAAAATAAATTTGAAGACAGTGTTATAGAAAGGGAAGAGCTAATAGATGAAGATGAGAGTGCAGATACAATGCTCAGAGGAGAATTTGACAAAGCACTGAAATACCTAACTTATAACAAAGGCTCTGGTGTAGATGACATTCCTTCAGATTTATTGAGATTCTTGTGAGGGCCAGCCATGACAAAAGCATTCCATACAGTTTAAAAGATATATGAGATAGGTGAAACACCTTCAGATTTCATGAATAAGGTAATACTTCTAATACCAAAGAAAGCGGCACTCACATACACAAATATTATCAGACTATCAGTCCAATAAACCATTATTGCAAAATACTTACATAAATTATTTACAGGGTTTCCAGAGAAATGTGGCAACTCAGGAGGCAATACTGGCCCTGTGACTTCTCTTATAAGATAGACCGAAAAATGGGAAAAGTTTAAACTGATAGTAAATTGTGCTCTGAAGAAGCATGTGCTGAATAAGTGGATTAAAGATGGACCAAACAACATTCAGAAAATGCTGAGGAAGCCAGGATTGTTCCACACTCAGTTCAAAAAAGAATGTGGAAATGTCAACAGGTGATATTCTTTTTGAGGAACACTATTGAGAAAATTTATTAACTGTCATTTGAAGCTGAGAGCAGAACAGTTCTATATCTGCCAGAAAACATTTTGTTTAAGGGCCACAAAGATAAGATAGAAATCAGGGCTTGTACAAAGACACGCAGAAAATTGTTCTCATTCTGTTTTCTAGATGAACAGGAAAGGAAATGACTAGTAGTGGTACAGGGTATCCTCCACTATGCACCGTATGGTGGCTTGTGGAGTATGTATGTGGGTGTAGAAAAGGTAGTAGAAATTCATGCGTTCATAAAAAGATCAGTGCGCAAAGCATACAACTACTTTCATCTTTATATCTTAGCAAAAGATCTTTTTGAGAACCCATGGAAACTCTGGCTCTATGTAAAATTACTAACTGGCTTGAAGGCCTCTATCCAGTGACTTGTCAGTCAGTATGGTGTAGCATCAAAAGGAGAATTAAAGCTTTAAATTCCATGTTTAATAGAGAATCCATTCTGGAGAAGTGTACAGACATGCCATCATTTGACCATCACACAGAGATGGGGCACAGTAATAGACGTCCCTGGTGTAGAGAAGCAGCTAAAGGGCTTTAAAACAAATAAGTCACCAGGTTAAGATTGAATCTCACTTTACTTCTACAGAGAGTACTGCGCAGAATTGCCCCTTGTTTAGCTTGCATTTATCACAAATCTCTCACCCAACTCAAAGTCCATGTGACAAAAAAAGTGCAGGTGGCTCCTGTTTATAAGAAGGATAAAAGGATGGACCCACAAAATTATAGAACAATGCCCTTAACATCAGTTTGCTACAGAATTCTTAAACATATTCTATGTTAGAATATAATAAATTTCCTTGAGACAGAAAAGCTTTCATCCACAAATCACCACATATGTAGAAAGCACCCCTTGTGTGAAACCCTGTTTGCCCTTTTCTCACATGATATGCTGTGAACTATTGGTGAAGGGCAAAGGGCAGATTCTATATACCTAGATTTTCAGAAGGCATTTGACATGGTTCCCCACTGCTACCTGTTAACAAAGGTCTGAACGTATCAAAACAGTTCCCAGCTGTGCAACTGGCTCAAACACATTTTAAGTAACAGAACCCAGTACATTGTCTTTGACAGCAAGTCTTCATCAGAGACAAGGGTATTATCAGGAGTGCTTCAGGGAAATGTGACAGGACTGTTCTTATTCTCTATGTACATAATCTGACAAGGGTATCTGGTATGGAATAATAATAGGAATTAGGATAGACTGCTACACATCACACAGAGGAAGTGTTGAGCAGTGAACAGACACAGTTAAAACTAGACTGTTGGGTAAGCTATTGGACTACACCTGTGGTCTTGCTGCCTTTGAGCAATACCTTCCCCAACACCGGAGTGACTTGAAACCTACAACCTCCATCATTGTCACCATGACCAACTATATCCTCATCCACAATTACTTCTTCTTTGAATTCATAACCCACAAACAAATCTATGGTAGAGCCATAGGAACTTGCACGACACAATTCTATGCCAGCCTATTCATGGACCATCTAAAGGAGTTCTTCCTAGCCATCCAGAACCCAAATGCCTCAGCTGGTTCTGACACTGAGGTGTCTTCATGATCTGGATCAGGACTGTGGATTCTCTGTCCACAATCCTCCAAAACCTCTACACCTTCTCCTTCATTTGCTTCATCGGGTCCTCATCAGCTTAACAAGACATATTCCCTAATGTCAACCTCCACCTCATGGATAGCTCCATCAGTACCTCTGTCCACATCAAACCCACCAATGATCAACAGCACTTCCATTTTGACAGCTGTCAGCAATTCCACATCATGAAGTCCCTTCCGTATAACCTAACCCTCGTGGCCATCACATCTGCACTAACAAGCAGTCTCCCCAAATATGCTGAGTGTTCAGTGGAGGCCTTTACAGTCCTTCCACAGTTTTTCATGGGTCTGATATTTTCCTAATGATCTGCCTTTCTAGTACTTCTAATTTATCTTAACTGTAATTTAATGATAGACATTCATTTGGATATTGATGTTCTGACATCACTATTGTTTTAGACAGGCATTTTATAAATTTTTTTAGTTATACCATATTCCATTCCCCTTTTATGTATCCATCTCCTCCATAGTAGCTTCTTTCAAACCATTTTCTCATATTATCTTCCCAAAGATATTGAATTTGTTTAATCTTTTTCAACTTGGTTAGTCGTTTTCAGAAATTTCAGAGGATTTTTAATGTTTGTAAAAAAATTATTTTTTTCTGCAAAAATTCTTAAGCTGCCTTGCTGGCTATTACTTGTAAAAGATTAATTTGTGTTACAGCAGATGTATGTTAAATGTATGTGTAAAAGCAAGGCAGTTTATTCCATTATTTTTGTTTCCTCTTCCCAACCTTACTACTAAATTTATTTTTATTTTTTATTTACACATCTAGTTTGTTGAACCAAATTTAGGAGCAAATCTCCAAGGTCAAGGAATGTGTCCGTACATGAAATTACATCATAAAGGAATAACAGATAAAATAAAATGTTTATGAATAAAAAAAGTCAAACCATAAGTTTAAGTAAACACACCTAACAACATTTAACACAATTAACAGTTTAATTTTTCAAGGGACTCCTTGACAGAATAGAAGGAATGACCCATGAGGAAACGCTTCAGTTTAGATTTGAAAGCTTGTGGATTACTGCAAAGATTTTTGGATTCTTGTTGTAGCTTATTGAAAATGGCTGCAGCAGTATACTGCACACCTTTCTGCACAAGAGTGAAAGCTACTAGTTCTTGGGGATAAGCTGTTATTGTTAACAAGAAATAACAGTAAAGCATTATATATATTGAGAGGCCAATGTCAGAATGCCCAGGCTAGTGAACAGGGGTCGACAAGAGGTTCACAAACTTACACCTGCTATTTCCCAAACTGCCCAATTCTGAGCCAAAAATATGCTTTGAGAATGGGAAGAGTTACCACAAAATAAAATACAGTATGACATAAGTGAATGAAAATAAGCAAAGTAGACTAATTTTCATGTTGAATGATCACTTACTTCAGATACCGTTTGAATAGTAAAAATGGCACCATGAAGTCTTTGAACAAGATCCTGACTGTGGGCTTTTCATGACAGTTTACTACCTATCTTAACACCTAGGAATTTGAACTGTTGAGTATCAGTAATCATATGCCCACTCTGTGAAATTTAAACATCAGGTTTTGTTGAGGTGTTTGTTAGAAACTGTAAAAACTGAGTCTTACTGTGATTTAGCGTTAGTTTATTTTCTACAAGCCATGAACTTATGTCATGAACTGCACTATTTGAAACAGAACCAATGTCAAAACCTTTACTACCAAACCAGTATCATCAGCAAACAGAAATGTTTTAGAATTACTCATAATACTAGAGGGCATAAATAAGGAACAGGAGTGACCCGAACACTGATCCCTGGGGCATGCCCCTTTGGCTGTGCCCCACTTAGACCCCGCATGAATAATGACATTTTGCTGTCTGTTGTTAAAGTAAGAGGTTAACCAATTGTGTGCTACTCCCCGTATTCCATAATGGTCCAACTTCTGGAGCAATATTTTGTTATCGACACAATCAAACAGCTTAGTTAAATCAAAAAATAGCCTAGCATTCTAAACCTTTTGTTTAATCCATCTGGTACGTTAAAGAGAAAAGAGAATATAGCATTTTTAGTTGTTAAGCCACTTCTGAAGCCGAAATGTATATTTGTTAGAAAATTATGTGATGTAAAATGATCAATTATCTTAGATACACAGCCTTTTCAATACTTTAGCAAAAACTGATGGCATAGAAATAGATCTAAAATTGTCTACCCCTTTCTCCATTTTTATAAAGTGGCTTTATTACTGACTACTTTAATTGTTCAAAAAAACTGACCGTTCTTAAAGGAAAAATTACAAATATGGGTAAGTACAGGGCTAACATGTGCAGCACAGTACTTTAATAATCTTCTGAGCACTCCATTACATCCATGCGAGTCCTTAGTCTTAAGTGATTTAATTATTGACTCAACCTTCCTCTTGTCAGTATCACAGAGGAGTATTTCAGACATCAATCTCGGAAAAGCATTTTCCAAGAGAGTTATATGATTCTCTGTAGAAACTAAGTTTCTTAAATACATTCAGTTTTTGAGACCAAATTTTTCACCTTTTTAAACACAATGAAAAAGAATTGGGGAGAGGCCAATACCTTGCCATAGACATGTTGTTATTTAGAAGGACTGAGATATTTATCTCATAAATTTCACTGTGTCTGTAAGTGTTTCATGAATTAGATGTGCTACTTTAGACTTTACATCAAATCTTTGAGTTATTTCATCTATAATTTGTCTGTTATCAGGGTTAAAGTCCTCTTTGAAATCAACAAACATTACTCAACTATCTTTCAGATTCAGTTACCTGTGGTGAATGATTGACTTCGTATTAAATATTTGTTCAGAGCATGATCTGCTCTTCCTAAAAACCCCTTGATAGTCACCTAAGTTACTGCCCATATTTTATTTGCTGTTCGTAGCATAGAAATGCCACTGCAGTTGGTAATGTTTTGTTTCTTACCTTTCTTATGTAATGGATGTATCATAGCTACCTTTCTCTCTCCTGGGATTTTTTTGTTTTCCAGATTTCTTCAAAGACTAATTATAGTTATTTTTTTATTTTTGGGAGAAACTATTTCAAACATTCCGCTGTAATAGAAACTTTTCCACTCACTTTTTGTTTTTTAATGTTTAAATTACATCATCAATTTCTTTGAAAGTTGTAGGTAAATTTACTTTTAAATTATCATGAGTGTTTGGGAATTCCAGCTTATGGGTTCTGGACAATCAAAAGCTAGTCAAAATATTTTGCTATTTTTAGAGTTGCTTAAACCAAGTCTGCCATTTTCATTTATGAAAGACACATTTAGGGTTTGGTATCCCTTTAATCTGCCTGTTAATGTGTGATAAAAATCATGGATGTTATTGTTTGAAAAGTTTTTCTTAATTTTTGCAAATTTCCTCTTTTCACTGTTTAAATTGATCATAGTGTCCAATTTCAATTTATCTTGACAGTTTCCAGTTTTTGGCCCTCTATGTTAAAGATTTTTCATGTATTTCATCCCACCATATTTTATAGTTATTTCTGATTGACTCAAATGTTTTCTGTGCAGCATTATTAATTTCTTTACGTAATTCTGGCCAGTTACCATGTTTAGCCATTTTAATTTCATCTTAGTATTTTTGAATTGATTCTTTTCTAATTGTAAGTCTGTCTGTCTATCACATTTTATTAGTTTTTGTGATTTTTGTTGTATTTTATTAGGTAGAACAATAACCTTAATTTAGGAGATGTAGTAATCAGAATCAAATTCACCATTCCTTATTACTTTCACATTCATAATTTCCTAAGTGCCTTTTTGAGAAATGGGTAAATTATCTATCTGAAATTCTTCCAATATATGACTTAGAGAGGTATTCATCTTGTGGCTTTGCTTGGAAGGGAGGGGAGGAGGGGGGGGGGGGGGGCTTCCTGAAGAAGGTCTACATTAGTTGCAGGTGAGAATGTTGGCAAAAACTGATCAGTCTCATACCATCTGTGTTGCATCTTTTTCTGGCTGTGTGATAGCATACTATTTAAATTGTTTTTTGTAGCTGTTTGAGCATTAAAGTTACTCAAAAGCAGCTAGGTCATCATCTGTGGTATTTGGATATCTCAGTTTGGAAAAGATCTCAAAATTTGTTGTTTTTTTTATTCTTTCTGTTGTCTGCATTGGAATGAGTTTATAATTTTAAAACTGTAGCCTTATTTAATAGCTTTTCTGAAGATTTTCCTGTTGAATGTATTGTACAGACAAGCTTCCTCTAAAATTACAGGTGAGCAGAGACATGAAGTCATTGTACTAAGAATTCTGTACCACTTGAGTATGGATGACAAATGCAAATCTATGTTCACATATACAGATTGCATTCCAATGGTAAGTTAGCACTGAATAGTTGATATGCTTGTCAAATGTTGTATGGTTATGAGGTGTAGATATAGTTCCATCTTGCATGGGGGAAGACACAGTTGAATGAAGCAATCTACACTACTGTGGTGAGGCTGTGAGGAAGAGACATTTTGAGATGGAATGGGTGAAGCTGTAAAAGTGGAGGTACTGTCAATAGTTGGTGCACTTGATATACCGTATTTACTCGAATCTAAGCCGCACCTGAAATTTGAGACTTGAAATTCAAGGGGAGAGAAAAGTTTTAGGCCGCACCTCCAAATCGAAACAAAGTTGGTCCATTGTGATGTGAGACACAATTTACTTCGAATGAATGACTATACAGCTACAGTAGTTTGGTTCGAGTTGTAAGCTTAGCAGTTAAGCTTTACCAGGTGCTTCATTCGTATTTATATGGGTACCCTTCCTTTTTCACGTGCTTCGTCTGGTTTGAATCGATTGCTTATTTTGCTTTGATTTGATAAGTGCCATTTTCTTTGTTATAGGTGTTTACATCACTCTAGGCTGAAAATGCATTACTGTACTGTGTCATGCATTGTTTGTGTCATTCTGATAGTGCGTGTTTATGGCCTGTCGCTGCTCGCGGCATGGGTTGCTTTTGTGCGCACTACCGCCGCTTAGAATTTAAAAAAAAAAAAAAAAAAAAAAAAAAAAGAGCGAGAGAGAGAGAGAGAGAGAGAGAGAGAGAGAGAGAGAGAGAGAGAGAGGAATCGCCTCATTACCGAAACAATGGCAAGCGACTGCTATTTGTTGTTACTTACACTGCTGCTTTCTTTGATAATGATCAACAAGAACCAAATAATATACTGCGTATGATAGAACATGTTCTGAACGAGAGTTAGGCGAAATTTTTTCTCCGTTTGAAAATCTTTGCAGTCGCTTCTTTAGTACATCAAATTCAGCGCAGAAATTAGAGTCATCATAGATTTAAAAATCTAGTCAGTTGCCGTGCTTCATTTATGACTTTATCACTATTAGGCGTAAGAATAATACGAATATAAACATGACACGATACGTATATTCTTCCGCATTTGCTGTTGTCTCACTCCAGTTTCGTAATTTATTAGGCAGACAGGATTTAAATGAGATAACAGCAAACACAAAAGAATACTTGGCAAAAATGTTTATATTTGTATTATTCTTATGGTGAAGAGAATACTGCATGTGTTTCATGTTGCATCAGGTTCCTATTAGCAACCATCTCTTCTCACAGGTAGGAAAAAATTCAGAACGTAGAGTTGGCCATATTGACAAACATCCCAAACAGTCTTGTCAGTTGGATTTTCGTAGTACATTGAAATTCTGCTACATTTGAAGATGAACAATACGAAATTTGTATTTACTTTGTTGACAAATGTATGAAAATGCAGTGGTCGAAACTCGGGGCGGAGAAAAAAAGCTTGTCTTCCACCTTTTTTTTTTTTTTTTCTTAAAAAAAATTTGTTTACTGACGCAGAGGTTTTGGTGCCAGTATTTATCTGTGTAGCGCTACATGTTGTGGTGGCACCTATCAACACTTTTCAGAACTTCCACTTGCTTTGCACTCGATTTTAAGCCAGTTTTTTGGATTGCAAAAACTGGAAAAAAAGTGCGGCTTAGATTAGAGTAAATACGGTAAACAGATGTATTTGTGGACCCATCTGAAATGTGTAGATTCACATCTAGGAAGGCGACTCATCGAGTTGAAAGACCAAGTCAAATGGATTTGGGAGCAGGTGCTGAGGTTATGGATGAAAGATTAAAGGTTGTTCCTGCCACAGGTCCATATCATGAAAATGAAACTGAACCAGACAATGGGTTTTAGATGTTGACTGGTTAGAAAGGAGTCATCCAACTGACCCATAAATAAGTTGGCATAGAATGGTCCATGCAGGTGCCCATGACGGCACCACAAATTCATTTATAAATTTAGCCTTTGAAAGTCAAATAATTGTGTGTCAGGATGTGGGTTAGCTAGGAGGATTAGGAAAGAGGTGGTGGGTTTCGTATCAGGAGGCTGTTGGGAAAGGTAGTCATGGGTATGGGGGATGTTAGTGTATTAAGGACATTGCACCTGCAGTGACCATCAAGAAGTCTGGTGGTTACAGGACATGATTGTGGAATGGCAGTAAAGGAAGTGAGCAGTGTCTTGAAAGTAGGATTGGAAGTTACGGACAATAGTTTGGTGGCATTGGTAAACAAAGGCAGAGGTTCATTCTGTGGGAATATTGTGCCTAGCCACAATAGCAGGACCAGTGGGGAGACCTTTGGGTTGGTTTGGGAGCAGGTGAAAGACAGGAGTATAAGAAGGTTGCTGTTGTGAAATGGGAGATGGATTCAGGGATCACATTCTGGGATGCTGGAGGTCCTTTTGGACCTATGGGACGGGATTGTGGCCATAGGGGCTGTAGGTACAGGTGTCAGAGAGTTCTGTGTGGGCTTTGAAACTAGTGCTTTATTAGAAATTACCTTAAATTTACTGTGAAATTATTTAATTCTTTGGTGTCCTTTATTGGGACTGGGAAATGATTGTATACTTTTATTCCTATACATTTAACAATGTTGGAGTTTCATTAAGTGGGAAACCAGCATTAGTGCATCTCTTAACCTTGCTTCACAATGGTGCCAATTTGCTGATTTTTTTTTTTTTTATTGCTGTTTGAACCATATTGTTCTGCCTGCTTTCTTTCGGAGCAAAAACAACTACACGGGCTGTGCACTTTCGCCACAAATAATAATTCCATAACTAGGCATAAAATGAAAGAGAGCATAGTACATTGACAGGGTACCAATATTACATTTCTTATTTATGTTATGATGAAACATACTTTACTCTGTTTGGTACTGGTTATGTCAGCGTGATATTGCCATGTGAGTGTGCCAGTTATGGAAACCCCAAGTAACTTGGTTCCATTGATAAATACAACATGGTTATCACTCAGTGGGGACTCTTGGTATTTTATTTTGAATATTGTGAAATTTTAGGTCAACTGTTAATTTTTTTTTTACAAAGGTATGATTCAAGGAATTAATGTTATGAACTGTCTTAACAGGTCATGACCATGCTTCTCGAAAGTCCAGAAGATGAACTTCATTTAGAATTGATTGCACTTTGCATCAATTTAGCTATCAACAAGAGAAATGCTCAAATGATGATTGAAAATAATCGCTTGCAAGCTCTTATGTCACGAGCATTTCGCAATCAGGACTCACTTCTTATGAAAATGATACGTAATATAGCACAGCATGAAGAAACAAAACAAAACTTTGTAGTAAGTAATTGTTAGTTGTTTATTGTGACTCTTATTTCCATGCTTTGATATGTATTGTATGGGGGTTTATTATAGGAAAGAAGTGGACATGCAAAGTATAATTGTGGAATGTAAGTATGAGTTTTGATTTAGTAGATATATCACTTACCTTCTGGCAGAATATTGGGGGCAAGACATGTTGATCTACAACTATGTCTATATTCTGATACCACTACAAAGTGGATGCAGAGATGTTTTGAAACAGTCTTCATTCCAGAGATACATCTCATTCTGTCAGATCTTCCTTTTACCTTTAAGAGATTTCAATTTCGAATGAGACTTGCATTCTTTATTGCGACCAATACATCACCAGGTGCATCTGTTAAGCAGTGTGGAGTGCATTGGATGTTACCAGTTGTCTCCCATGTATCATGGTATGTTGCTCCCACAAGAGTGGTTTCATTCAAGAATTCATTCTTGATGGGGAACCTAAAACTATTGTCTATAATGATATTTTATGTTAAATTAATGTTACAAGGGATTTTTAAACACTTTACTTTATAATTTGTGCACCATATTTATACATTTAAACACACATAAAGAAACTAAGTCTGTTTATCCTGTTATCGTGTTTTATTCCTTTTTCCTCTCTAATATGAGATTAGAATAAATAACTGGGAAATTCTGGGAGATCAGCTTACCTAAGAGGAAATATTCCATCTTTGTGTGAGATATGAACTTTTCAGCAAGTAGCAGTGCTTCATAGAGTTGGTTGTATTTGGTACATTACGGAAGACTGATGAGACATACTCAGATACTATGTGATCAAAAGTATCTGGACACACCCAGAAACATATGTATCATATTAGGTGTATTGTGCTGCCAGACACTTGATATCAGCGACCTCAGTAGTCAGTAGACATTGTGAAAGAGCAAACTGAGGCACTCCGTGGAACTCACAGACTTCGAATGTGGTCAGATGATTGGGTGTCACATGTCTGTATGCAAGATTTCCACACTCCTAAACATTCCTAGGTCCACTGTTTGCCACATGATAGTAAAGTGGAAACATGTAGGGACATGTACAGCACAAAAGCGTACAGCCTGACGTCGCCTGTTGACCACCGACAGTTGAAGAGGGTCGTAATGTGTAATAGACAGACATTTATCCAGAACATCATACAGGAATTCCAAACTGCATCACGATCCACTGCAAGTACTATGACAGTTAGACGGGAGGTGAGAAAACTTGGATTTCATGATTGAGCAGCTGCTCACAAGCCACACATTGTGCCAGTAAGTACCACATGACACCTTGCTTGGTGAAAGGAGTGTAAACATTGTATGATTGAACAGTGGAAAAACGTTGTGTGGAGTGACGAATCACAGTACACAATGTGGCGGTCTGATGACAGGGTGTGGGTATGGCGAATGCCCTGTGAACGTCATCTGCCAACGTGTGTAGTGCCAACAGTAAAATTTGGAGGCAGTGGTGTTATGCTATGGTTGTGTTTTTCATGGAGGGGGCTTGCACCACTTGTTGTTTTGCATGGTGCTATCACAGCACAGGCCTACATTGATGTTTTAAGCACCTTCTTCCTTCCCACCATTGAAGAGCAACTCGGGGATGGCAATTGCATCTTTTAACACGATCAACCACTTGGTTATAATGCATGGGTTGTGGCGGAGTGGTTACATGACAATAACATCCCTGTAATGGACTGGCCTGCACAGAGTCCTGACCTGAATCCTATAGAACACCTTTGGGGTGCTTTGGAATGCCGACTTCATGCCAGGTCTCACCGACTGGCATCGGTACCTCTCCTCAGTGCAGCACTCCATGAAGAATGGGCTGCGATTCCCCAAGAAACCTTCCAGCACCTGATTGCACATATGCCAGTGAGAGTGGAAGCTGTCATCAAGGCTAAGGGTTGGCCATCACCATAGTGAATTCCAGCATTACCGATGGAGGGTGCCACAAACTTGTAAGTCATTTTCAGCCAGGTGTTCGGATACTTTTTATCACACAATGTATATTTTAATCTTTTGAGTGAGGATACAGAGAAATGAAAAATATTGAAAAAATGAAAGCATCTAAACAGTGTTTGTAACTTTCAAAAGCAAATATGAGTTTACTGTAGCCTCTTACATTATTTCTACACACACACACACACACACACACACACACACACACACACAGAGAGAGAGAGAGAGAGAGAGAGAGAGAGAGAGAGAGAGAGAGAGAGAGAGAGAGAGAGAGAGACCTACTTTCTTGTACATGCATTTTTCCATGTCCTGTTTCTTCTTTTCTTCTTGACAGTTTTTGCTCTTTCTAAATCTAGCCCTACACTTCCATATGTGTGTATGTACATTAGGATGTTTCTTATCCTTCAAGATTGATTTTTCTCTGTACTTCCTGTAGTAAGTGTCTATTTCAAGAGAAAATGTGTTATGTGTAATTTGGGCTCAGTGGGAAAAGGGGAAGTAGTGTCCCTTAAACTCTGCTGTAATAACTTTAATAACATGAGAGGCATTCAATAAGTAATTTAATACATTTTTTTCTGGAAGCAGGTTGGTGTTGTTCAGGTTTTCAATACACCTTATTACTCCCCACTTTTTTGCCTACAAAACCCTGTCTTTCAACATAATCTCAATTCAATGTATGGCCTTATGCCATCTTAGAGGGAAGGTGTGTATGCCTGCATGGTACCATCCTTTACTGGTTGACATCAGAGCCAATATCATGCTGCATCAATAACCACCTCCCCATCATGCCAAGCTGCTTCCCATGAAGTTCATCCTTCATTGCACCAAACAGGTGGATGTCGGAAGGTGCGAGATCCAGGCTGTAGGGTGGATGTGGAAGAACAGTCCAATGAAATTTTGTGAGCCCCTCTCTGGTGTGCAGATCTGTGTGAGATATTATGATGTCATGGAAAAGGAGAAGTTTGTTTGCATTTTTGTGGCAATCAACATCCAGAAGTCATTTGTTCAGTTTCCTAAAGGTGACACAATACACTTCAGACTTGATCATTGCCCTTTGAGGGAGACCATCAAACAGAATATCCCCTTCAGAGTCCCAGAAGACCATCGCCATGAATCTACTGGCTGAGGGTGTGGCTTTGAACTTTTTCTTTGGAGAAGAGGTGATGTGATGCCACTCAATGTATTGTCATTTCTTTACCAGTTCAGAATGATGATCCTATGTTTTATTGCCTGTGATGAACTTTGAGAAAAATTGTCATGATCAGCCTCATAATGTGCAAGCAATTCTGCACAGACAGTTCTTCATAGCTCTTTCTGACCCTCTGTTAGGCAGTGAGGGACACAGCGGGCACACACCTTTGATGACCTCAACTAGTGGACGAGTGTGTCAGCACTACTGTAAGAGACATCCAATTGACCAGTGAGGTGTTTGGTTGTGATCTGCGAATCAGCTGGAAAGAATACATCCGCACATTCCGACATTTTAGGAGCCACATCTGTGTACGGCTGGCTAGGAAATTTGACAGGTTTGTGTGACCTAGTTGTGATTATGATAGCTGTCTCACCCAATGCATCACTGTTCTTTTGTTCACTACCAGGTTTCCACAGACATTATGCAAGTACTTATGAATATCTATGATGATCTGTTTTTCTGCCAAAAAAACCTCAGTGACAGCTTGTAAAGCACCTTAGTTAAAGATGCCATTTTGAAGGCTATTTATAGTGCTGCTACCTATCAAAACTTCATGAAACTATAGGGTCTAAAAGTGGGAATATTCCATGATGTCCCACCACAAGTACCACATTTTTTCAAATGAAATCAGCAGAGAAAAAAAAGTGTTGCATTACTTATTAAATACCCGTCGTATGTTGGGCAACACTGTTCTGTATAATGTTTGTGAGGCACATATGATGAGAAAAAGAGATTTTATTTTAACAGTCCTTATTCTGTGATAAAGTTGCTTTTGTATATCCTGGAAACAACAGCTGCGGCTCATATAGGACTTGAAGCACCTACTGCTCCTGTTTCTCATTTTTTATTAGAATTTATTGTAGTTCTCTATGGGCTTAAGGTCACTCTCATCCATATCATTTACAAGTTTTAGTTTTTGAACTAGGTATAGGACACTGATGAAACATTAATTTTAATGCTACCATACAGCATGTCTGTTAAGGTACTTGAGACTTACATCAAATACACAAAAAATAGTCTGATTTTATAAGAAACAAATGATTCATTTCCACTGCTGATAATTTATTGGATTTGATTGATTCCTACCTTGAACTCTTTTTAATTTCTATGCCTAATGGCTCTGCTTCTCGCAGTAAATGCATTTAATAGTTTCATTTTCAATTCTGGAGACAAATTAGAGTCAAAGAAAGTCAAAGCAACATATTCAGGGGACAAGTACTGTAAGTGATTTTTAGTTTTGCCAACTCAAAGTGCTTATCTTCTTCAATGCTAATGATATTCAAAGCACCGTCATGATCTAGATCATGTTTTTGAACAAAATCTGTATCTTTGTGCTTACAAACCTGTGATGATATTCACGCATGTTTTAGTGTTTGCTTCCATTGCTAATACAAATCTTCTAATTTTGGTAAGGAGTTTCACTGGTCCTGTATTGGCACTCCTGTGTGTGCACTCTACAGTAGCTTGTGTTACATATGTAGGTTTCTATTGCCAGTCTCATGTGATAGCTATTTTGCACCTGTCTTCTGTTTGCAGATCTTTATTCACTTTGTGTTTAATGAAACAGGGTTTTGAAACCTTCTGCTGTAGTGTTTATGTATCATTCTAGTGTTCAATGATTTTTATACAGGGTGGGAAAATCATTGTTATTCTTATATATTCTATGTTAATAATACCCTCGTAATTGGTTCACTTGTTTATATTATGCAACTATTCATATATTTGTTTTTGTTAGTTGCTAACATTGTTTTTAAATTCTGTCTCTTTCTCAGGAGTTTGTTGGTGATATTGCTCAGGCAGTTATCCAGTGTACAAATGAGGATTTTGTTGTAGAATGTGTTGGTGTTTTGGGAAACATGACTATACCTGATTTAGATTTCTCACAACTAATGCAACGATTTAACCTTATCCCGTGGGTCAGCAATATAATGGTACCAGGTTAGCATGCAAACATTTTATTTTTGAGCCCATACTGTGTAGAGACTTTTTACCAAAATTTGACTGATGCAAAATATCATTGAGATTTTAAAGTAATGTTATAGTCACTAAAAGACCAAAGGACCTAGTGTGGAAATAATGGCTAATTATAAATTTAATTTTTGTGCATATGCAGCTGGAGGATTTTTAGCATAAGGACAGCAAAGCTAAATGTGGTAGTACATTTTATACTGAACTGTTCATAAAAGAAAGTTACTAGTTTCAAATTGAAAGAATGGTCTGGGTTGCAAAGTTATTTAATTTCAGTAACATGTTTTTGTCTGTTGGGGCATCATCATATTGTCCATAAAACAAGAAAACAATCCATTAAGATTAAAATTTATGCAAAAGTTACTGGCTATAATATCCATTCCTCATAGAGTCATACAGAATGAGAGGTGAACCTAATTAAGAGAAATAAATTATGACAGTGAGCCACCCTGCGTATGGAAGACGGGAAAATTTCAAAAAACATATGTTACCTTAAGCAAACCAGCAGATGCCATGATAGCAGCAATTTATGAAAGTATAAATTCAGTGTCAGTTGTGCATGGCACAATAGGTCTGTTTAGCATTCATACAAATGTATCTATGATAGACTAGAAAGCACACACAGTACTGGTGTGGCAGGAGATAAATAGCGATAAGATGCATACATGAATCTAAAACTATGTAAAACAAATAGATTAAAAGGCTTAAATGCAAAGTGTAAGAAGTAGGTTACATAACAGAAGCAATCAAAGTATGTAAAGCCAAATGTATATGAGGTGCCTGTAAACAAACTAAAGAAAAGGTAAAATGGTGATAGCATGATACATGGCAAATAAAGTGTGTCACAAAAGCCAAGTAATGCCCAGTACATTTGCTAAAATTTAAAGTGCATGCACTGTGTGAAGCATCATAATGATTTTTTTCTTTTGTAGCCTGTGTAACTCATCTTGAAGAGACTGTGCTGTTTTATTGAACAGAAAAAATACTTTTAAGGTGAGAAAAGAACTTGTATAGTGTTTTGACTAAACTGTAATAACACTGATTTAATTTTTATGTCCATGAGTAAAACGGAAACTCACTGTATTTTTTGTTGTTGCTTGTTTCATTCTCCCTTTGTTAGCTAATCTTATACCTTTTTGCTTGTGTCTGTGTGGACATGTTGTCCATTTAAGTCTTCTTGAATAGTAAGTGGTGATAATTGAAATTCATTGTAGTGTGCTTCTTCATTTTAATGTCTGCATTATGTTTTAATTGCTCATCTTATGGCTCAAGTGGCGACTTTTGTTATCAGAATTAGCTGGATTGGTTGTGACCAGTTCAGCCACCATTGTAGCCATCTCATTGAGATAATTATTGCATAGAACCTGCTTGTTTTATCTTGACAAAGTCTGATTTTCCACTGTGACAGAAAGTGGCACACTTATGATTTTAAGTTTCAATGCTGTAGTGCTTTTAACCAAGCCAGATCATTCCTCGGTTTCTACTTATGAGGATGGTAGGGGGCAGTGTGAATCATAGAGTCGCCAGTCACGGATTTATGGTAGATTGCAGATTAAATTCTATCCCCATCAAGCTGAAGCTGCAAGTCTAAATAATTAAGTGTTCTGTTGTGGTCCCTTACTTCATGAGTATGTACCATGTTTGGGTGTAAAGCATTAAATTATTTGCCTAGTAATGGAATGTCAGACACATGGACATTGAAGACAATAGTGCGATTGGCTACACAACGGTGATAGAAGAAGGCCTGATGAGAAAGACCAGCATCCTGACTAGAATACTTGGACTCTTAAGTCATTGACAGAAGTGTCTGTGAAACATGATGTTAAGCAGTTGCCCATGGCCAAACTTTCATTCTGCATATAATACTGATCACTGAAAGAGGAATAGTTGCAAGATCTGCATAGCCTAAGTAAGGCTATTACTTCTAATTTCTGATCTGAGCTCATACAACAATATTTAAAAAGAAATTCTCTATAATAAGGATCGTCTTATCCAAAGGAACATTCGTATACAAGTTTTTAATATCCAGAGAGAGCAAGCTGCATCCAGGTGGGAAAGTTTTGTCACTTAAAGGTTGATCCAACTGCTTTCTACTACAAATCGCAAAATTTTCCTAACAGACGAACTTTTTGCATTATAACAACAACATGTAATTGCAGTTACATGTGGTTTCCCTATACCATTAATTATCAGAATTATTGGGAAACCAGTGTTATGAACCTTAACTTGGGCCTGAAGATTGGTGTCTTAGTGTCCATCACTTTCAGTTTGGAACATGGTCAGGACAAAAAATACTGGAGCAGCTATCTGTATAGGTGTTAGCTCTTTTGTACAGATTTCAGTAGATTCACAATCTATTTGTTGGATGTTGTTCTCAAAGAATCACAAAGTCTTCACAACATTATACACTCCTGGAAATTGAAATAAGAACACCGTGAATTCATTGTCCCAGGAAGGGGAAACTTTATTCACACATTCCTGGGGTCAGATACATCACATGATCACACTGACAGAACCACAGGCACATAGACACAGGCAACAGAGCATGCACAATGTCGGCACTAGTACAGTGTATATCCACCTTCCGCAGAAATGCAGGCTGCTATTCTCCCATGGAGACGATCGTAGAGATGCTCGATGTAGTCCTGTGGAACGGCTTGCCATGCCATTTCCACCTGGCGCCTCAGTTGGACCAGCGTTCGTGCTGGACGTGCAGACCGCGTGAGACGACGCTTCATCCAGTCCCAAACATGCTCAATGGGGGACATATCCGGAGATCTTGCTGGCCAGGGTAGTTGACTTACACCTTCTAGAGCACGTTGGGTGGCACGGGATACATGCGGACGTGCATTGTCCTGTTGGAACAGCAAGTTCCCTTGCCGGTCTAGGAATGGTAGAACGATGGGTTCGATGACGGTTTGGATGTACCGTGCACTATTCAGTGTCCCCTCGACGATCACCAGAGGTGTACGGCCAGTGTAGGAGATCGCTCCCCACACCATGTTGCCGGGTGTTGGCCCTGTGTGCCTCGGTCGTATGCAGTCCTGATTGTGGCGCTCACCTGCACGGCGCCAAACACGCATACGACCATCATTGGCACCAAGGCAGAAGCGACTCTCATCGCTGAAGACGACACGTCTCCATTCGTCCCTCCATCACACCTGTCGCGACACCACTGGAGGCGGGCTGCACGATGTTGGGGCGTGAGTGGAAGACGGCCTAACGGTGTGCGGGACCGTAGCCCAGCTTCATGGAGACGGTTGCGAATGGTCCTCGCCGATACCCCAGGAGCAACAGTGTCCCTAATTTGGTGGGAAGTGGCGGTGCGGTCCCCTACAGCACTGCGTAGGATCCTACGGTCTTGGCGTGCATCCGTGCGTTGCTGCGGTCCGGTCCCAGGTCGACGGGCACGTGCACCTTCCGCCGACCACTGGCGACAACATCGATGTACTGTGGAGACCTCACGCCCCACGTGTTGAGCAATTCGGCGGTACGTCCACCCGGCCTCCCGCATGCCCACTATACGCCCTCGCTCAAAGTCCGTCAACTGCACATATGGTTCACGTCCACGCTGTCGCGGCATGCTACCAGTGTTAAAGACTGCGATGGAGCTCCGTATGCCACGGCAAACTGGCTGACACTGACGGCGGCGGTGCACAAATGCTGCGCAGCTAGCGCCATTCGACGGCCAACACCGCGGTTCCTGGTGTGTCCGCTGGGCCATGCGTGTGATCATTGCTTGTACAGCCCTCTCGCAGTGTCCGGAGCAAGTATGGTGGGTCTGACACACCGGTGTCAATGTGTTCTTTTTTCCATTTCCAGGAGTGTACATCCTATAAATGATGTCCAATGTATTGCCCTTAGCAAGAACAGCTAATGCTTCTTCTGACCTCAGTTTTTTGTTTATAGAATTTAAAAAGCACCAGTTCTTCATTATTAGACTTTTATGGGTAGCATTTTCAGTAAGGTCACCGGTGCTATACATCTCTCTAAGTTTTTCTGACTTGCTGCATGTGGTAGCATCAAGTGCAGTTTTTAAATCTGCCACCAAAGATGTAACCATCCTATCATCTAGTCATCATTGGATGTTATGTTAAGACCTTTATTTAGTAAGCACCACTGATGCATACTGAAATCCAACTCTGCCAAATTTACCACATGCTCAGCAAAGGGAAAATATGCATTTATCTCCTTATGGTACCTGTAAATTGGACAACAATAAACTTTCCTTAACTTCTACAATTTATTTTCATGTATCTAAGTGATCAACTGTCAACAATATGATTCATAACTCTCATCATTTCATCCAAGACATCCTTATGCAATATTTTCACTGCAGAAAGGTATGCTCCAAAAGCTAAAATATTCAGTCTATCTTACATTCTGTATCTTGACCTTGTTTGTAAAATGAAAGTGATGTGTCCTGCGATACACCAACGTTTCACGCCAAAATGAAGACTTGGTAATACTCCAGTGAATAGGTCAGCTGTCCACTTCACGCAGGAGGTGGCTACCCAAGTAGCTGGGGCTGAGTGGTTTTTTAGGTTAGAGGGTCTCCGTGAAATACAAAATGGGCTCGAGTCTCAAAAGGTGCATGTCAAAAATAGGAATGTAGATACAGGAACCATTGGTATAACAGTTGTAGGTTGTTGTAGCTGTATCGGGCAAGTACCAGAGCTCCAAGCACTAATAGAAATCACTGATGCTCAAATATTTATAGACACTGAAAGCTGGCTAAGGCAGGAGATAAGTTCAGCCAAAATTTTTGCAAAGAACCTAATGATGTTCCAAAAGGATAGGCTAAACACAGTTGGTGGTGGCGTGTTTGTTACTGTTTGAAGTAATTTATCTTATTGCGAAATTGAAGCAGATAGTTCCTGTGAGTTAGTTTGGGGTCATTCTTGGCAACTGGAATAAAATAATAATTGGATCGTTTTACTGACCTCTCAACTCAGATGATATAACTGCCAAATGGTTCAAAGAAAACTTGAGTTTAATTTCAAACACGTACCTGACTCATACAGTTATAGTTGGTGATGACTGTAATTTACCCTAGCGATGTTAGTGAAAATACATGTTTAAACCCAGAGGTACACATAAAACTTCATCCGAAATTGTGCTAAATGCATTCTCTGAAAATTATTTTGAGTAGTTAGTTCATGAGCCCATGCGAATAGTAAACAGTTGTGAAAACACACTTGAGCTCTTAGCAACAAATAATCCTGAGCTAATAACAAGCATCAAAACGGATACAGGGATAAGTGAACACAGGGTTGTCATAGTGAGGCTGAATATTGTGACTCCCAGATGCTCCAGAAATAAACGAAAATATACTTATTAAAAAAAGCAGATAGAAATTCACTTGACACATTCCTGAGAGAGAATCTCCTCTCCTTCCAAATTAACAATGTAGTGGTAAGTGTAGATCAGATATGATTGCATTCAAAGAAATAGTATCGACAGAAATTGAGAGATTTATGCCAAATAAATTAACAATTGACAGAGCTGATCCTTCTTGGTACACAAAACGAGTCAGAACACTGTTGCAGAAACAAAGTATTTCAAATTTAAAGAAATGCAAAATCTCCAAGATTGCTGAACTTTTACAGAAGCTCAAAATTGAGCACGGACATCAATGTGAGATGCTTTAATAGTTTCCATGACGAAACTTTATCTTAAAACCATGCAGAAAATCCAAAGATATTCTGGTCATATGTAAAGTATACTAGCAGAAAGACACAGTCAGTGCCTTCTCTGCGTGATACCAATGAATATACTATCGATGACAGGGCTGTTAAAGCTGTGTTACCAAACACAGCCTTTTGAAATTCCTTCACCAAAGAATACAAGTAAAAATTCCAGAATTTGAACCAAGAACAGCTGCCAATATGAGTAACTGAGAAGTGGATATACTTGGGGCAGTGAAGCAACTTAAATCACTTAGTAAAAGCAAGTATTCTGATCCAGACTATATATCAGTTAGGTTTCTTCCAGAGCGTACTGATGCAATAGCTTCATACTCAACAGTCATATTCAACCACTCGCTCGATGAAAGATCCGTACCCAAAGATTGGAAAGTTGCACAGGTCACGCCAATATTCTAGAAAGGCAGTAGGAGTAATTACAGGCCCATATCATTAACGTCAATATCCAGTAGGATTTTTGGAATGTATATTGTGTTCAACATTATGAATTACCTCAAAGAGAATGGTTTATTTACACACACTCAATAAAGATTTAGAAAACATCATTCTTGTGAAACACAACTATATTTCTTTACACACACGAAACGTTAAGTATTATTTACAAGGCATTTCAAATTGATTCCCTATTTCTATATTTCCAAAAGGCTTTTGAAATTGTGCCACACAAAGGATTTCAAATTGATTCCCTATTTCTATATTTCCAAAAGGCTTTTGAAATTGTACCACACAAGCGGCTTGTAATGAAATTGCGTGCTTATGGAATACCATCCCAGTTATGTGACTGGATTCGTGATTTCCTGTCAGAGAGGTCACAGTTCATAGTAATTGGTAGAAAGTCATCAAGTAAAACAGAAGTAATTTCCAGCATTCGCCAAGGTAGTGTTATAGACCCCCTGCTGTTCCTTGTCTATATAAACAGTTTAGGAGGTAATCTGAGCAGCTTTCTTAGGTTGTTTGCAGTTGGTGCTATCATTTATTGTCTAGTAAGCTCATCAGAAGACGAAAACAAATTGCAAAACAATTTAGAAAAGATATCTGAATGGTGCAAAAATGGACAATTGACTCTAAATAATGAAAATTGAGAGGTCATCACCTGAGTGCTAAAAGGAATCCATTAAACTTTAGCTACACGATAAATCAGTCTAATGAAAAGGCTATAAATTAAACTAAATATTTAGGAATTACAATTATGAACAATTTAAATTGGAAAGAACACACAGAAAATGTTGGGGGGAAGGCAAACCAAAGAACACGTTTTATTGGCAGAACACTTTGAAAATGTAATAGGTGTCTAAAGAGACTGCCTACACTATGCTTGTCCATCCTCTTTTGGAATACTGCTGCATGGTGTGGGATTCTTACCAGATAGGATTAATGGAGTACCTTGAGAAAGTTCAAAGAAGAGCAACATGTTTTGTATTATCATGAAATAGAGGAGAGATTGTCACAGGCATGATACAGGATTTGGGTTGGAAACCAGTAAAACAAAGATGTTTTTTGTTGTGACGGAATCTTCTTATGAAATTTCAATCACCAACTTTCTTCTGCAAATACAAAAATATTTTGCTGACACTGACCTACATAGAGAGAAATGATAATCATAATGAAATAATGGAAATCAGATCTCACACAGAAAGAGATCGGTGTTCATTTTTTACCCACATTGTTCAAGAATGGAATAATAGAGAATTATAGTGAAGGTGGTTCGATAAACACCCTGCCGGGTACTTAAATGTGATTTGCAACATATCCATACAGATGTAAATGTAGAAGGCCGGCTTCCTGATGTGTCCAATAATTAACAGTATAGGGAACCCAGGTGAAGCTTATTTCCAAATACATATTGTTGTTATGAAAAACATTCATATGTGAGGAATGTTTTGCAGTTTCTAATAGAAAGGAGTTGGTTCAACTTTCAAATGACAATATTTTCTCAACTGATTGTAGTTTAGTCTTTCTGGATATAAAAAACTTGTATACATATGTTCCTTTGGATAAGATGATCCTTATTATACAAGATTTAAAAAAAAATTGTTAGATTAGCTCAGATGAGATAGTAGAAGTAATCATGTTGTTTAGGCTACTGATGTCTTACAACTACTCCTCGTTTAATCATCAGTATTATAAGCAGAACGATGGTTTGGCCATGGGCAATTGTTATCAGAGTATCTCACAGACATTTTTATCAATAATTTAGAGAGTAAATATCTTATCTAGAATGCTACTTTTTCTCATCAGGTCCTCTTCTATCATCATTATGCAGATGACAACATGAGTAACTTCAGTGGCCCTGTGTCTGACATTATTTTACTGGCTGAAGAATTTAATGCTTTGCACCTGAACAGGGTATTTACTGATGAAGTGATGAACCACTACAGGATACCTTATTCTTTAGATCTGCAGCTGCACCTAGATGGAGGTAGGATTCAATCTGGCATCTATTGTAAGTCCATGGTTAGTGACTATAATTCACATCTCCTCCTGCAATCCTCACCATTATAAACTGAGTTTTTTCCCAATCTATGGAGCACCTTAATAGCGAGACACTGCTGAGCCCATCTTAAACAGAAAAATAATTAGGTAACTTGAAATGCATCTGTAAGCAATTCCTGCAATACTGCACTAGATGATAAATTATATAAAGAAAAAACATCAGTAACTGAGTGTAAAGGACTTCCTGCCTCATTGGTTCTGAAATCCAAATCCATGAGAATCCCATTTATGAGGAATCTCTCTATGATCAGGGAAGCTTTTTCGACAGCGGGGGATCCATGTTGTCATCACTACCAGTAATAAAATTCAGCAGAGTTATATTCACGATGAGGGTTCCCACAGAATATAAATTGGAATGCAGTGACTCTGAAATGGTGTGTATAGGACAGACTGGCAGTGTGTTTGAGACTGGGTTCAGTAAGACAGGCCAGATTAAACAGCACTCTGCTGTTGCTGACTATCTTGAGTCAAGTGGTCACCAGTCTCTTGTAATGGAAAACTTGAGAATAGTACACCTTGATTGTAAGGGGGAAAAGTTGAATCTGCTCAAGAAATTAGAAACTGTTAAACACTTGTTTGTGTATAAGGATAATGGGCTGAATGATCAAATGATTAATAATGCTAGCAGTTTTTACAATTTTGATGAAATGATATTTTTTGGTTTCTGTTTGATGATGTCTCACACAATGGGATTATTTAAATATTGCACTTTTGGTGTGAGAGAAGTTAGAGAGAATGATTGGTATGGTGCTCTTTAGGCAATTTATTTCATTGTATTTGACATATTTTATTTTTAAGCTTTCTATATGTCTTAATTTTTGACATCTAAGATTAGGTCTTGGTTTTTGAAATGCAATATTTCCTATGAGTTCTAAGTCTGATGCCTGGATCTTTGAATTTGCTGGTTATTGAATATGTGTGTTGTACATGCACTTCACATTTTAGCCAATTTACTGTGAATTATGTGCTTTTATGACATACTTGATTCACTGTCTACGTGCTGCCATCACTCTACCTTTTTCTTTTGCTTCTATATGGAAATCATGTAAATAATCAATTTTTGACAACATAATGTAATTGGCTAGAAAAAAAATCTACTCACCAAGTGCAGCAAGAGAAAACACACACAAAAAACGGTTTTACTTGTGCGAGCTTTTGGAGCCAATGGATCCTGTTTTCAGCAAAAGGGATGAAGGGGAAGGAAGAGGGGTGAAGTGAAAGGAAGTGGAGAGGTTTAGGAAAAGAGGTAGAGTGTGGAAAAGTCATCCAGCATCCCGGGTCAGGAGAGACTTGCCAGATGGGATGAGATATTTGGTTTTACGAAATTTGTATACTTCTATTATGTTGCCTACTTCCTGTGTTTTGCCTATATTTATTTTAATGTTACATAATTTTATATTCATGTACGCACCTTATCACTGGTTTATAGTGCTGTCTACATCTACATCCATACTCCGCAAGCCACCTGACGGTGTTATCTTTTGCCACAATAACTCTGTCATAGTCATATTTTTTTGAGTGCTAAACCGATCTATTGTTCTCTGCACAGCTGATACTGCAGTTATACTTCTGGAAGTATTGCCTGTGCTGTGCTGCTATATTGGTGTTTATTGATGTGCTTAAGGTAATTTGCAGTTTTTGAAATTTTCCCATCCCTTTCATATGTGGAGTGGCTTATTTTTATAACTTTTTTCTTTTAAGTAGAACAACCTCTCATTCTGTATGACTCTATAATGAATGGGTTTTACATTCAGTTACCTTTTACATAAGTTTTAATATATATTTTATCTTATTGACTCACATAATTGTCCAAGGTAAAATGATGCCCCCGGTCTGTGCCCTGAACCTCGTAAACTGACATACAACTGGGAGAGTGGTGTGCTGATCACATACACCCTCCATATCTGCATCCACTGACGCCTGTGGGCTGATGATGACACGGTGGCTTTCCAAGGCCTGTTCGGATGGAGTTCAGTTTAGTAAAATGATGCCCCTCCCTCTTTTTATTCTTAATGGATTGTTTTCTTGTTTTGTAGATAATCTGACAATGGCCCAAAAGGTTGAAACACATTACTGAAATTAAATAACTTTGCAACCCAAACTGTTTCTCAATTGGAAATATTACCAGGTGGCTGGAATGGAATGGGATAAGTTTCAGAAGTTACTAGCATGCCATCAAATTAAAGGGTGAAACTGATTTAATTGTGTATCTAAATAACAGGAAATCAAAGTTGGAATATCAACAATTATGGAAAGGATATATTGCCACTCACTGTAAAGATGACGTGTGGAGTTCATTAAGTTTTCAGCCAAAGCCTTCATCGGAAAAGAAAACCACACACACATTCATGCAAGTAACCATATGTCACACACACATGACCACTATCTCTAGCTGCTCAGGCCAGACTGAAACTGAAATGCTTTGAATGGGAGCAACAACCCGTAGTGGAGTGGAGAAGAGGAAGGGATAGCTGTGGTACGGGTGGGGGAAGAGGAAACAGTGCTGCCTGGCAGAGCATGCAGGTACAAGAGGCTACCTGGTGCAGTGTCAGGAGACTGTGGGGGAGGGAGGGAAGTAAAAGGAAACAAGGGAGTGGAAAGGAGAGGAACAGCGAAAGGGAAAAGATCGGTGGGTGCATTGACAGAGAGATGATGATGGCACGGTAGTTTGGAGCAAGTGATAGGACAGAGAGGGTCAAAACTGTTGGGTGGAGTGTGTGGGGACAGTAGGTTACTGTAGGTTGAGGCTGGTATGATTTTGGGAGGGGAGAATGTATTATAAGGACAGCTCCCATCTGTGCAGTGTGGAAAAGCTGATGGTGGAGTGGAGGAACCAGATGTGAAGCAGCCATTGAAATCAAGCTTGATATGCCAGTTCCCTTCTGTGCAACAGGATGGTCCCTTCCTCTTGGCCACAGTTTGGTGGTGGTCATTTGTCTTGGTGGATAGCTGGTTGTTAGTTACACCAGTATAGAAAGGTAATCAGTGATTGCAGCAGAGCTGGTACATGATGTGCCTGCTTTCACAGGTGGCCCGGCTTCTAATGGGGTAGGATAAGCCTGTGACAGGACTGGAATAAGAAGTGCTGGGTGAATTGGTCAGGTCTTGGACCTAGGTCTTCCACAGGCATATGATTCTTGTGGCAAGTGGTTGGAATTTGAAGTGCACAGGGATGGACTAGGATGTTGTGAAGGTTGGTGGGGAACAGAACACCACATTAGGAGAGGTGGGTAGGATGACCCTCATATCAGGACATGATGATAGATAAAACATTGGTGAATGATGTGGTTCAGTTATATATACTCCGCAGTCCACCATACGGTGCGTGGCGGAGGGTACCTCGTACCACAACTGGCATCTTCTCTCCCTGTTCCACTCCCAAACAGAATGAGAGAAAAATTACTACCTATATGCCTCTGTACGAGCCCTAATCTCTCTTATCTTATCTTTGTGGTCTTTGCGTGAAATGTAAGTTGGCAGCAGTAAAATTGTACTGCAGTCAGCCTCAAATGCTGGTTCTCTAAATTTCCTCAGTAGCGATTCACGAAAAGAACGCCTCCTTTCCTCTAGAGACTCCCACCTGAGTTCCTGAAGCATTTCCATAACACTCGCATGATGATCAAACCTACCAGTAACAAATCTAGCAGCCCACCTCTGAATTTCTTCTATGTCCTCCCTCAATCTGACCTGACAGGGATCCCAAACGCTCGAACAGTACTCAAGAATACGTCGTATTAGTGTTTTATAAGCGGTCTCCTTTACAGATGAGCCACATCTTCCCAAAATTCTACCAAAGAACCGAAGACGACTATCCACCTTCCCCATAACTGCCATTACTTGCTTGTCCAACTTCATATCGCTGAGCAATGTTACGCCCAAATATTTAATCGACGTGACTGTGTCAAGCGCTACACTACTAATGGAGTATTCAAACATTACAGGATTCTTTTTCCTATTCATCTGCATTAATTTACATTTATCTATATTTAGAGTTAGCTGCCATTCTTTACACCAATTACAAATCGTGTCCAAGTCATCTTGTACCCAGTTGTTCCAGTCCGGGGTGGTACTGGGTGATAAAATAGAGCACTGTTCCTTATCTGGTTCTTGGGGGGTGGTGGGAAGATTTAGGATGTTTGGGGATATGGCATAGGAAATCTGTTTGCAGACTAGGCTGGGGGCTGGTGTCCATGTCTGAATGTCTGTGAAAATTTTTTGGAAATTTGTGGTAAGGAACTATGAGATCAAACTGCTGGGTTCGTTGGTCCGTAAGCTTACACACTACTTTAACTTAAACTAAGTAACACTAAGGCCAGTGCTCCCCCCCCCCCCCCCCCCCCACACACACACACACACACACCTGAGGGATGACTTGAACCTCTGACAGGGGGGAGCGGTGTGAACCATGTCAACAAGGTGCCTCAGACTGTACAGCTACCCCACACAGTGGTCTTTGTGAGACTTTCAGTTTACTGGGCAAGGGAGCTGCCATCAGTGCAGGTATTCTCTCCCTTGATGGCTAGGATGTATGGGAGGGATTTTTTAATGAAAATAACATCAGTGAATCCAAGCCAGATTAGAGGTTTGTGGTTTTGGGAGACAAGGAAGGTTTCCTCTAGACAGCCCATAAGAGGGTCGGCATACAAGGCTGCCGGGTGAGTGCCTATGGCTGTGTCATGGATTTGTTTGTATACCTTCTCTTCCTAGTCCATCCCTATGCCACTCACAAACAAAACTCCTTGCCAGAAGGATCATACCACTCTGGAAGACCCTGGTGCAAGACCTACCCAGTGAACCCATTCAGCACTTCCTACTGCCATCAGAGGCCAGGTCACTTGTGAAAGCAGGCATATCATGTACAAGTTCTTTGCAGATATGAGTTATCCTTACAACATATTCTCCACTCCCAGAATCATACCCAGTTCTGGCCCTCTCTGTCCTATCACCTCCTCTCAACTTGTATCCTCTCACCTTCATTCTGCTCTACTGTCTGCCAATGCACATCATGATCTTTTCTCATTCTCTGCTCCTCTCCTTTCCACTCCCATATTTTTTTCTCCCCTACAACCTTCTGATGCTGTACCAAGTAGTCTTGTCTGACACCCCTTGTCTCTGCACGCTCAGCAAGACAGCACTTTTTCCTCTTCCTCCACCCCTCCCACTTCCCTGCTTTAGTGTTGGACAGACCGTCAGTGACAGAGCACCTACCTCATGTTCATGCTGCTAATGATGCGAGTACACTGTTCGTTTATTTTTTTTTGTATGAGCTTCCAACAGGGGTCACTTATTTACAGATACCTGGGTAGTTACTAGTTTATTTTTGTAATTTCTTGCGTGTTTGAGTGCGTACTAGGCACAGCCTTTTATTTTAATAACAGTGTAGCATACAGTACTGCCATTGTTATCGACCCTCAAATTGTATAGGCTTTCGTTGGTTTTGGATAGTGTAGCTCAGTGTCAGTTAGACCATCAGTGAGAGAGCACTTCGAATTGCTGCTGCTAATGAGCTGAGTACACCATTCGTTTGTTACATATTTTTTATGAGCTTCAAACAGGAATGACTTCGGGAATGAATAGGAACTGTGACTGCTGTGTACAGATGGGAGCTGAGTTAGTGACCATTCTCTCACAGCTCCAGGCAACTTGAAGTTGCTGTCCACGGGCATCACTGTGAGAGGTCGGACATAGGGTTGGAAATAACATCGAGCACGTCCCATGTGTCCCCCGATCAGTCCACTGCTGTGGCCATCCCAAGTACTGCCTGCCCTGAGGTTGACCCCTCACCCGTGGTCGAGTGGGCGATCATTCCAAAGTCTGGCAGGCAGCGAAAGATTTTCCGAGGGACCAATCTTAGGGCCTCCCTGGTTCATTTGATGAACAGATTTTTGGTGTTATCTGTGACTGAAAAAGTCTTTAGGAACATCGCTGCCAAGGAGGGGAAGAAGCAAGTGTGCGCTCTGTGTGCATACAGGGGAAGTCATTCCGGATGTGGAAAGGATGCTTGCAGATGCCATGAAGAGTACAGGGTGCAGCCAACTGCAGGTGGTGGCTCATGTCAGTACCAGTGACATTTGTCACTTTTGATCGGAGGAAATTTTCTCTGATTTTGGATGGCTAGTGGAAATGGTAAAGACTGCCAGTCTTACTTGCAAGAATAAGGTGGAGTTCACCATCTGCAGCATCATCAATAGAACCAGTTGTGGTCTTCTGGTGCAGTGCCAAGTGGAGGGTCTGAATCAGAGGCTCAGGCAGTTCTGTGACTATGTACACTGCAGGTTCCTTGACTTGTGCCATCGAGGGGTTGGTTTCCAGGTTTTGCTTAATAGGTCAGGAGTACACTACACACAGGAAATGGCTACACGTGTAGCAGGGGTTGTGTGGAGGGACTGGGCAGTTTATAGGTTAGAGGGTCTCAGGAAACCACAGAAAGTGTGTCTGTATAAAAACGGGCAGGTGAAACACAGTAAGGCAGTTGCAGAAATAGTAGGTATTGTAGTTGTAAATTGTCGTAGCTGTGCTGAAAAAGAACCAGAGCACGAAGCCCCAATAGAAAGCACTGAATCTCAAGCTGGCCAAAACCAGAAATACGTTCAGCTGAAATTTTTTCAAATGATCTAACAATGTTCAGAAAGGATAGATTCAATACAGTTGATGGTGGAGTATTTATTGCTGTCGGAAGTAGTTTACCTTGTAGTGAAATTGAAGCAGATAGTTCGTGCGAAATAGTATGGGTAGAGGTTATACTTGACAATTGGACTAAACTATTAATTGGGTTGTTTTATGACCCCACCCAGACTCTCAGAAGATATAGTTGCTAAACATTTCAAAGAAAACTTGAGTCTCATTTCAAATAGGTACCGCAGTATTACAATTATAGTCAGTGGTGACTTCAATCTACCCTCAATATGCTGGAAAAATTATACGTGTAAAGCCAGCGGTAGGCATAAAACATCATCCAAAATTGTACTGAATGGTTTTGTAGAAAATTATTTTGAACAATTAGTTCATGAACCCACTCAAAGCGTAAATGTTTGTGATAGCATAATTGACCTCTTAGCAAGAAATAATCCTGGACAAAAAGGGAGTATCGTGACGAATGCCAACACAATGCAGTTGCTGCTATCATAACACCTACTACAACCATCGAAAAGAAACACAAGGAATATCTATTTAAAAAAGTTGATGAAAATGCTCTTAACGCCTTTTTAAGAGACAGTCTTCACTCCTTCCGATCTGATCATGTAAGCATAGAAAAGATATGGAATGATTTCAGAGAGATAGTATCGATGGCAGTTGAGAGATATATACCACATAAATTAATAAGTAATGGTACTGGTCCCTCATGGTACACAAAACAGGTCAGATTGCAGAGGAAAAAACATGCCAGATGTAAAAGAACACAAAATCCCCAAGATTGACAAAGTTTTGCAGAAGTCCAAAATGTATCACGTACTTCAGAGCGAGATGCTTTTAATAACTTCTACAACAAAACTCTGTCTTGGAATCTGACAGAAAACCCATAGAGATTCTGGTCATACATAAAGCACACCATTGGCAAGATGCAATCAATACCTTCACTGCGTGATAACAGCTGGCACTAAAGCAGAGTTATTAAACATGATTTTCCAAAACTCCTTCACCAAAGAAGATGAAGTAAATTTTCCTGAATTACAATCAAGAACAACTGCCAAGATGAGAAACATAGAAGTAGATATCCTCTGTGTAGCAAAGCAGCTTAAATCACCTAATAAAGGCAAGGTTTTCAGTCCAGGTTGTATACCAGTCAGGTTCCTTTCAGAGTATGCTGATACAATAGCTTCATATTTAGCAATTATATACAACCACTCTCACAGAAATATCCATACCTAAAGACTGGAAAATTGCTCAAGTCACACCAATACCCAAATAGAGAAGTAGGAATAATCCACTGAATTACAGGCCCATATGACTGACATCGATTTGCAGTAGAGTTTTTTTAACATAAACTGTGTTTGAACATTATGAAGTACCTCGAAGAAAACAATTTATTGACACATAGCTCACATTCAGAAAATATCGTTCTGGTGAAACACAGCTAGCTATTTATACTCATTAGAGTGCTCTTGCAGGGCATGTAAAATCGATTCCAAATTTTAGATTTTCAGACGGCCTTCAGCACCATTCCTCACAAATGTCTCCTAAGCAAACTGCGTGTATATGGAATATCTACATTTACATCTACATGGTTACTCTGCAATTCACACTTAAGTGCCTGGCATAGGATTCATTGAACCATTTTTATACTACTTCTCTACCATTCCACTCTTGAATGCCATGTGGGGAAAAAGGAACACCTAAATCTTTCCGTTCAAGCACTGATTTCTCTTATTTTATTATGATGATCATTTCTCCCTATGTAGGTGGGTGTCAACAAAATATTTACACATTCAGAAGAGAAGGTTGGTCATTGAAATTTCGTAAATAGATCTCCCCATGGGAAAACAGCCATTGTTTCAGTGACTGCCACCCTAACTCACATATCATATCAGTGACACTCTCACCCCTTTTGTGCGACAACATGAAATGAGCTGCCCTTCTTTGCACTTTTTTGATGTCCTCTGTCAATCTTTACTGGTAAGGATCCCATACTGCGCAGCAGTATTCTAGCAGATGATGGACAATTGTAATATATGCTGTCTTCTTAGTGGGTTTGTTGCATCTTCTAAGTGATCTGCCATCAAAGCACAGACTTTTTACCCCTTCCCCACAATATTATCTATGTGGTCTTTCCAATTTAAGTCGATCATAATTGTGATTCCTAGGTATTTACTCGAATTGACAGTCCTTAGATTTGTGCAATTCATCGTATACCCAACATTTATCGGATTTCTTTTAGTATCCATGTGGATGACCTCGAACTTTTCTTTGTTCAGTGCACCATACAGAAATTCTCTCTAGATCATTTTGTAATTGTAATTGGTCGTCTGATGATTTTACTAAACGGTAAATTACAGCATCATCTGCAAACAATCTAAGGAGGCTGCTCAGATAACATAGATCATTTATATAAATCAGGAACAGCAGAGGGCCTATGACACTACCTTGCGGAACACCAGATATCCCTTCTGTTCTACTCGACAATTTACCATCTATCACCACTAACAGTGACCTCTCTGAGAGGAAATCATGAATCCAGTCACACAAGTGAGACGATACTACATATGCACACAATTTGATTAATAGTCGCAATTAATATCACCTCAGTTGTGCGACAGGATTAGTGATTTCCTGTCTGAAAGGTCACAGTTCATTGCAATAGATGGAAAGTCTTCGAGTAAAACAGAAGTAATATCCAGTGTTCCCCTGATCTATATTAATGACTCAGGAGGCAATCTGAGTAGCCCTCTTAGACTGTTTGCAGATGATGCTGTCATTTACCATCTTGTAAAGTCACCAGATGACCAAAACGAATTGCAAAGTGATTTAGACAAGATATCTGTATGGTGCAAAAAATGGCAATTAACCCCGAATAAAGAAACGGGTGAAGTTATGTTCATGACTACTAAAAGAATTCTGCTAATTTTCGATTATGCAATAAGTTAGACAAATCTGAAGGCTGTAAATTCAGCTAAATACTTAGGGATTACAGTTACAAGTAACCAAACTTGGAATGATCACATAGATAATGTTGTGGGTATAGCAAACCAAAAACTGCAATTCATTGGCAGAACACTTAGGAGATGCAACAGGTCTACTAAAGAGACTCCTTTCACCACACTTGTCAGCCCTATTCTAGGGTATTGCTGTGTGGCGTGGGATGTGCATCAGGTGGGACTGACGGATTTCATCAAAAAAAGTTCAAAGAAGGGCAGCTTATTTGTATTATCGTGAAATAGGGGAGATAGTGCTGCAGACATGGTACATGAATTGGACTGGCAATCAATAAACAAAGATGTTTTTCATTCCGACGGGATCTTCTCATGAAATTTCAGTCAGCAGTTTTCTCCTCCAATTGCAAAAACATTCTGTTGACACCCACCTACAAAGGGAGAAATGACCCTCATGATAAAATAAGAGAAAACAGGACTTGCATAGAAAAATTTAACTGCTTATTTTACACGCATGCCATTTGAGAGTGGAACAGTAGAGAGACAGCCTGAAGGTGGTTCATGGAGCCCTATGCCAGGCACTTTATTGTGAATAGCTGAGTAATCACGTAGATATAGCTGTAGATGTATGCTACGGATTGCTTCTCCTGTGTGACACATTTCAATTTGTCTGGCCTGCACAGCCAGACACAGTGGTCATTTGTGTGCAAGGTATGCTTGCTTATGTGAATGTGTGTGTGTGTTTTGCTTTTCTGATGTAGGCCTTGGCTGAAAGTTTAACATGTAATAGTCTTTTTCATTGCGCCTGTCTGCAACTCAACATGTCGTCTTTATGGTGAGTAGCAATTCGTCTGGTCCGTAACTGTTAACTGTGTTACTATATTCATTGAAAAGTTCGTACACCTTGTACTTGTTTAAGAAACTCAGCTTAACCTAAGCGTAGTCTCTGCTACGTTGATACTTATATCACGTGCAGGAAACATAATGTTCCATTGAAAAAGTATTTAGTAATGTGATATTTAGATAATTCAGTGAAGTTGGTATCACATACACATTTATTTTGTAAAATATATGTAAGTCTTTTTGATATAATAAAAACCATTAAAAGCCACATAATCACAATTTGTATTTGTATAAATAATCTGTCTAGACTAAAAACTGGCCTTTGTCAGCAATACACACACACACACACACACACACTCACTCACGCTAACGCAACTCACACAAACGACTGCAGTCTCAGGCAACCTATCTGCTATATGCTGAGTGGCAACTTTCTTTCTCATAATATTGTTACAATCCACCGTGGAATTTCCATTGTTTAAATTTTGGTTAGCATATATTAATACCAATATAACTTATAGATATCTATCAAACAATGAAAATTCCAGGTGGGAATGTAACAATATTAATATTACGAAAATGAAAGTTGCCACTCACCACATAGTGGAAATGCTGAGTCACAGATAGGCGCAAAAAAAAAGAAAAAGGTTGTCCAAACTAAGCGTTCTTCTTGCAAGACCTTCATCAAAAATATACAAGACAAAACACACACACACACACACACACACACACACACACACACACACACACAAATCACACATCACACACACGTGACTGCAGTCTCAGGGCACTCTAGCCACACTGTGAGCAGCAGCACTGCTGCATGATGGGAGTGGCAACTAGGTGTGGGTAAGGAGGAGGCGGGGGTGGGGATGGGGAGAGACAGTAGGGTAGGAGTGGCAGACAGTGCAATACTGTTGGTGAGTGTGCAGGGACGAGGTGGAAAGAGGGTGGGGCAGCTATGTGCAGTCAGGAGGTTAGACAGAGGGCAGGTGAGAGGTGGGAATGGGGGGAGGTAGCGGAAAAGGAGAAAAATAAAAAGCCTGGGTGCACGGTGGAATGAGGGCTGTATAGTGCTGGAATGGGAGCAGGGAGGTTGGATGGGTGAAAATGACTAACAAAGGTTGAGGCCATGAGGGTTACAGGAACGTAGGATATATTGCAGGCAAAGTTCCCACCTGTGCAGTTCAGAAATGCTGGTGTTGGTGGGAAGGATCCATGTGGCACAGGCTGTGAAGCAATCATTGAAATGAAGGATGTCATGATGGCAGTGTGCTCAGCAAACGGGTGGTCCACTTGTTTCTTGGCTACAGTTTGTCAGTGGCCATTGATGCAGACAAAGAGCATGTTAGTTGTCTGCCCACATAGAATGCAGCACAGTTGTTACAGCTTTGCTGGTAGATCACGTGACTAGTGTCACAGATAGCTGTGCCTTTGATGGGATTGATGATGATTGTCACCGGACTGCAGTAGGTGGTGGTGAGAGGTAGTATGCGACAGGTCGTGCATCTATGTGTATTACAGGGGTATGAGCCACCAGGTAAGGGGTTGTGTAGTGATCGACAAGTATATTGTATAGGTTTGGGGTACAGTGGAATACCAGTGTGGGAGGGGTGAGAAGGATAGTGGGCAGGACATTTCTCGTTTCAGGGCATGATGAGAGGTTATCGAAACCCTGGCGGGAAATGGAATTCAGTTGCTACAGTCCTGTGTGGTACTGAGTTATGAGGGGAATTCTCCTCTGTGGCAGGACAGTGGGCCTTGGGAGATGGTGAGAAACTGGAAAGATAATGCATGGGAGATTTGTTTTTGTACAAGGTTGGGAGGATAATTATGGTCTATGAAGGCTTCAGTGAGACCCTCGGTATATTTTGAGAGGGACCACTCATCACTGCAGATGCGACGACCATGGGTGGCTAGGCTGTATGGAAGTGGCTTCTTGGTATGAAACGGGTGGCAGCTGTCGAAGTGGAGGTAGTCTTGGTGGTTAGTAGGTTTTGATATGGACGGAGATACTGATGTAGCCATCTTTGAGGTGGAGGTCAACATCTAGGAAGGTGGCCTGTTGGGTTGAGTTGGACCAGGTGACACAAATGGGGGAGAAGTTGTTGAAGTTCTGGAGGAATGTGGATAAGGTGTCCTCACCCTCGATCCAGATCACAAAGATATCATCAGTGAATCTGAATCAGGTGAGGGGTTTAGGATTGTGGATGTATAGGAAGGATACCTCTAGAAGGCCCATGAAAAGGTTGGCATAGGATGGTGCCATGCAGGTGCCCATAGCTGCACCGTGGATTTGACTGTAGGTAATACCTTCAAAGGAGAAGTAATTGTGGGTGAGGATATAGTTGGTCATGGCGACTAGGAAGGAGGTTGTTGGTTATTAATCTGCAGGCACTGAGAAAGGTAATGTTCTATAGTGGTAAGGCAATGGGCATTAGGAATGTTAGTACAAAGGAAGGTTCCATCAATAGTGATGTGAAGGGCACCGTGTGGTATAGGGACAGGAAATATGGAGTCGATGGAGGAAATGGTTGGTATCTTTTATATAGGAGGGTAGATTCCTAGTAATAGGTTGAAGGGTTTGGTCTACGAGCAGAGAGATTTTCTCATTGGAGGCATAGTAACTAGCCACACTGCGGTGTCCTATGTGGTTGGGTTTACAGACTTTAGGAACCATGTAGAAGATAGGAGTGTGGGGAGTGGTAGGGGTGAGCCAAGAGATGGACTCTGTGGAGAGGTTCTGGGATGGGCATAAGGATTTGATGAGTGACTGGAGATACTGCTGGATTTCTGGAATGGGGTCTCTGTGGCAAGGTTTGTTGGTGGACGTATCTGACAGCTGGTGGAGTCCTTCTGGCAGGTAATCCTTGGGGTTCAAAACAACTGTGGTGGGGCCTTTGTCTGCAGGTAAGTTTATAAAGGTTGGAATTTGTTTTTAGATGGTGGATTATGGTTCTTCGTGCAGATGCAAAGTTAATTTGCAGGTTCGGGATTTGGGGCATGGTAGTGAGGCAAGGTTTGAGATTAAGATATTCTCGAAATTTAACAGGGAGTGATTTAGGGGCAGTGGTAGTGGATCACGGTTGGATGGAGGAGTGAACTGAGTTAGGCAGGGTTCAAAATTGGTCTTTCGTTGAGTATGTTTGGTAGGGTTGGTGGCGAAAAAGTGTTTCCACTGTAGGGACCAGGATAAGGAGAGAAGGTCTTTAACAAGTCCTGAATGATTGATTTTGAGAGTGAGGCAAAAGGTGAGGCCTTTCAAAAGGACTGATAGTTCTTTGGGGCCAAGGCTTTTGTAGGAAAGGTTCATGACAGTATTTCGGGTCAGCTTAGCTTCTGGGTTCTGTGTGGTCATGGGAGGGAGTTTTGTTAGGCGAGGTAAATGTAGTAGGTGTGCGAGACTGGGTTTGTCAGGTATCAGGAAATGTTGAGGAGGTTGGGAGGTTATTCTAGAGGTGGTGGACAGTGGTATTCCAAAGGTGGGAGTAGGAAGTTAGCAGCTGGAGAGGTTTTTGACGGGGCGTTGAGGATGTTGCTCTAGTTCCTGGAGGGCACGTGTTTCAGCGTGTGTTATGGGTTTCAGGAATATGTGATTGCAAATGCACCTGCTATGCAATCCCATATTCCTCGAACCCATAACACACATTGAAACACTTGCCCTTGAGGAACTAGAGCAACATGCGCAACATCCCCTCAAAAAGCTCTCCACCCTGCTCACTTCCTACACTCATCTTGGAGTACCACTGTCCACCACCTCTACAACATGCTGAAGACCTTTTCTCCTTCCCCTGGCCCTACAGTGGAAATACTTTTTTGCCACCAACCCAACCAATCATACTGAACGAAAGACGAATGTTGGACCCTCCCTATCTCAGTTCACTCCTTCATCCAACCATGATCCACCCCCACTGCCTACAAATCAACCCCTGTTAACTTCCCAGAATTTCTTACCCTCAAACTTTGCGTCACCATCATGCCTCAAATCCCTCAATACGCAAACCAACCTTCCATCTGCAGAAAGAACCGCAGTCCACCATCTAAAAACTAGTCCTGTCCTTATAATCTTACCTGCAGACAAAGTCTCCACCACTGTTGTTTTGAACCACAAGTATTACCTTCCAGAAGGACTCTGCCAGCTGTAAGTTACATCCACCTACAAACCTCACCACAGTGACCCTATTGCAGAAATCCAGCATTATCTCCAGTCACTCCTCAAATCCTTATGCCCAACCCAGAACCTCTAGTCCTAAACTCTGTAAACCCAACCACCTTGGACACCCCAGTGTGGCTAGTTACTGTGCCCCCAATGAGAAAATTTCTATGCTCGTAGACGAACACCTTCAACCTATTACTAGGAATCTACCCTCCTATATAAAAGATACCAACCATTTCCTCCACTGACTCTCCATATTTCCTGTCCCTTTACCACACGATGCCCTTCACATCACTATTGATGGAACCTCCCTTTATACTAACACTCTTAATGCCCATGGCCTTACTACTACAGAACATTGCCTTTATCAGTGCTCAATGGATTAAAAACCAAGAACCTCCTTCCTAGTTGCCATGACCAATTATGTCCTCACCCACAATTTTTTCTCCTTTGAAACTACAGTCAAATCCGAAGTACAGCTATGGGCACGAGCATGTCACCATCGTATGCCAGTCTATTCATGGACCATCTAGAAGAATCTTTCCTATACACCCAGACTCCTAAACCACTCACATGGTTCAGATTCACTGGTGACATCTTTGTAGTCTAGATCGAGGGTGAGGACACCATATCCGCATTCCTCGAGAACCTCAACAACTTTTTCCCCATTTGGTTCACCTTGTCCTACTCAACCCAACAAGCTACCATCCTAGATGTTGACCTCCACCTCAAAGATGGCTACATCAATACCTCCGTCCATATCAAACCTACTAACCACCAGCATTACCTTCACTTTGACAGCTGCCACCCCATACTTATACGTCCCTTCCATACAGCCTAGCCATCCATGGTCGTCGCATCTGCAGTGACAATCAGTCCTTCTCAAAATATACTGAGTGTCTCACTGAAGCCTTCATAGACCATAATTATGCTCCCAACCTTGTACAAAAACAAGTCTCCCGTGCCTTATCTTTCCAGTCTCCCACCACTTCACATAGTCCCACTGTCCAGCCACAGAGGAGCATTCCCATTGCAACTCAGTACCACCCAGGAGTGGAGCAGCTGAATTACATTCTCTGTCAGGGTATTGACTACCTCTCTTCATGCCCTGAAATGAGAAATGTCCTGCCCACTATCTTTCCCACTCCTCCCACAGTGGTACTCCACCGTCCACTGAACATACACAATATACTCGTCCATCCCTACACTACCCCTGCTCCAAACCACTTATCTCGTGGCTCATACCCCTGTAATAGATCTAGATGCAAAACCTGTCTCATACTTTCTCCCATCTCCACATACACCAGTTTGGTTGCAAACATCACCTATCGCATCAAAGGCAGAGCTACCTGTGAAACTAGTCATGTGATCTACAAGCTAAGCTGCAACCACTGTTCTGCATTCTATGTGGGCATGACAACCAACATGCTGTCTGACTGCATGAATGGCCACCGACAAACTGTGGCCAAGAAACAAGTGGACCACCCATTTGCTGAGCACGCTGCTAAAGATGATGATTTTCATTTCGATGATTGCTTCACAGCCTGTGCTACATGGATCCTTCCCACCAACACCAGCTTTCCTGAATTGCGCAGCTGGGATCTTTCCCTGCAATATGTCCTACATCCCCATAACCCTCCTGGCCCCAACATTCATTGGTCATTGATCTCACCTATCCAGCCTCCTTGTTCCTTTTCCAGCACTATACAGCCCTGATTCCACCATCAGACCCAATCTTCCTCTCCTTTTCCACTAACCCTCCCCACTGCCCACCTCTCCCCTGGCCACCATCTAACCTCCCGACTGCACATATCTGCCCCACCTCCTCTCCACCTCATCCATGCTTGGTTCCCAGCAGCACTGCACTGTCTGCCACCCCTACCCTACTATCCCTCCTCCTCCCTGCCCCAGCCTCCTCCTTACCCCCACCTAGTCACCACTTCCATCATGCACTGGTGTTGCTGCTTGCATTGTGGCTTAAGTGGCCTGAGACTACAGTCGTGTGTCTGAGTTTGTTTGTGCGTGTGTGTGTGTGTGTGTGTGTGTGTGTGTGTGTGTGTGTGTGTGTGTGTGTGTGTGTATGTTGTCCATTTTTGGCAAAAGCCTTACAGACCGAATACTTAAATTGGACAGTCTTTTTGTTGTACCTAACTGCAACTCAGCGTCTCCATTATAAGGTGAGTGGCAACTTTCTTTTTCGTAATAGGTACCAATTCTACATACACTACTATCGCTTTACTTTGTAAAAACGAAAGGCTTTTATCATTGGTGATTAATGGCTGAATACATTTGCAGAAGCTCCTCATTATGTTCTCAATAATTTCTTGAGGAATAACCTCTATCTCTGCCATGGTCACTTACCACTCGAAATTGACATTCATTGGCTGCTGTAGTTGTCTCCAAAAAATATGACCCAATAATTCCATTGTACTTTCAAGTAGCGCACCAGGCATTGACCTTTTTGCTGCACTGGGCCTTTAATGAATGAGCAGCAGATTTGTGTCTGAGCAGTATTGGAAGTTTTGTTCCGTGATAAACCCAGATGAAAGTTTGCCCCTTGTGACATCACAGGATTCTTTTCGGAAAAACATCGTCCTGGTCAATTCTGTCTGTCACAAATTTAGTCTCCTCACTTTATACCCGAGCTGTAACTATTGAACTACTTATAGCTTATAAGGATTAAACTTTAAATCCTGTTTCGCAATCCTCTGCAAAGACATGTGAGGGATTTTTAATGTTTTGAGATGGTGATGGACAGATCTCTATAGGCTTTGTTGCAGAGCTGCATGAACTTGTTGGATATTTTATGGCACTTGAACCCTCATTTCAGATCAGTTATGCTTCACATTAGTTACAGAATCTGTCTTACACCATCTGTTTGTCGACTGGGCCATTGTCCTTCTGTCTGGAATGCGATAATGGTGGTCTCTTCCACAGTGCGTTCGGTGATGGACTGCCTCAACATTCTCCACAGGAAAGATCTCCGCCAGTGCCTAAGTACGCACCTGTGCTGGCCAGTGTGCTATACTGAACTGAATGGCATGTGAAGTGGATTCAACTAGATTTGGTTGATGGGGCAAGCACATCTACAAGTTAGCAGAGTGGCAACTGAAAAATACTGTTTCCCTTGGGTCATCCTCTGATATGGGACTCCCTGGGTATAACATAATGGATGACTAGTATTTTTATGCCAGGTGCAGTGCTCAGCAATGTCAGATGTGAGTTAGGCTCTATCGGGAAAGCTCTCAGTGAAGAAGATCGTGCAATGATTATTCAGGGAGCTGAGAAAAGTCTAGTGACCTCATTGTCAATGGATATTAAACACTAATCTCTTCTTGGTACTTTTGGTACAGTTAGAATTTCACCCTTCTGTGTTCCATTTACAAATGGTTCATGGAAAGAATGAATGTTGGGGAGCCTCTGTACGAGCTAATTTATGTCAGTTTCTTGTCGTGGTCTGTTGTGAGACATAAGCAGGAGCAAATAATGTATTGTCCAACTCTTCTTGCTGTGTATGCCCTCAGAATTCCAACATTTAACCTATCCATGTTGAACAACAGCTCTCTTGTTGCATTTGCCTCTGTCATTTGTTGAGCACCTCAGTTACACTCTTGGACTTAAAAAAAAACTGTATTGTGAAGAAATGTGTTGCTCTTTATTGGATCTTCTCTATCTTCTCTCTTAATCCAATCTGGTAAGGTGTTCCTTCTGATGAACAAAACTCAAGAACTGTCCCAAGGAGAGTTTTGTAAGCTGTTAGAGTAAATCTCCTTTATGTACATTGGTTTCATCCTTTTAAAAATGACAAATCGAGTCCCTTTTCCTAATATTGTTGCCTGTATAACAGCAAGTTACAAGTGACAACATAAAAAAAAAGATATGTGTGACAATAAGTCGAGAAAAGAATACAGACGTGTTTATTAGTTTTCTTGTGTCTTAAGAAGACACAACTGACAATTTATATTATTACCATGAAGGCTTTGAACATGAATTTGTTGTATTAAGTGTAATTGGTGCACTTCTCGTGTTAATTCTGTATAAAAATATGAGATTTCCACAAATTCCAACATTATTTTCATCAGGAAATCAGCTGACTTTTGAAGTAATAATAGTCACATAGATGTAAATGTGATGGCATGATCAATGCCTACAGCATGACGCCTGCTGCCATGCAGCCGCAATTCACACATCACATGGCTATGACCTATCATTTCTGGAAGGCACTTCCCAACTGGACATTGTAGGTGTGGCCTGCACACATATTTGCTTCCACTGTAACGTAGTAACACCCAGCCGACATATACATTTCAAATAGCTGCACAACGGTACTACACCAGCCATGTGGTGCCACACCATTGTTGACTCATTGATTGTGGGTGTATTCCTCTGCTGCCAGTGCTTTATAAGTGGACGAGGCACTTATCACCAATGGATGATACCTCGATGCCACACTGTTCAGTTCACCCTCATCTGGATATCAACTATACCACTGAGGGATTTCTACTGCTTGACACTCCATACACCAAATTCATCGCTCGACCTTGCTGGTCGCCATCCCAGTGGCAGTGCTAGCCTCTTTGTGGAACTGTTGTATTATTCTGTTTTTCGTTGTAAAGAAATAAACATCACTGATTACTCATGCCTTCTGTTGTTTGTTGTTCCAGCAGGTACAATAATACCACCAGCAATGACAGTGGTACTAATGATGAAACATCATCTGCAGCATCTTCTTTCTCATCAGAATGTATAATATGGGATGTACTCAAGTGACTCCCTCAGTATCAAGTGCCCACTTCCTGAATTGCTAAGTTGGTAGCCACATCTTAGGGTCACACATTCTAATTTCTGCAGTTTCTTTGATGATTACTACACTTCAAACTACAGAAACAGAATAGTCATAGAGGCTTTGGAAACAAGAATGTATGTCAATATCTCAGTGTTATGGGCTACAAAGGCAGCAGTGTGTCAGATTGGGCAAGCGATACCAAGAGACTGTATATGTGTCGCATATTCTGTGTCATGCTGGATTGCTGATGATGATTTATCGTTTCCACCAATATAATATCTATAAAATGCCAAATCAGAAACACCTTCATCTGTCCATGTTTCCAATTTTATTGCATCTTGATACCAGTTTCAGCATTACAGTGTGCATCTTCAGTCCACCTGACCAGCACCTCCTGTACAGTTGAAATAGGGGAAAGCATACAGTCACTGGTATTTGTAGACTTATTTTTAAAAACGTGATGCCTGTGATCATCACTTGTGTTTTTGATTTGACTTTTTGTATTGAAGAGCCAAGCTCCCACAACCGTCCTGTATAAAATGAACCACATAGACTTAATGTACTCTATGGCCACATTGTGTCATACTAGATCATTTATGTCAATTACTTCTTCAATAGCTGGCCAATGGGGCCGAGCGGTTCTCGGCGCGTCAGTTTGGAACCACGAGACCGCCACGGTCGCAGGTTCGAATCCTGCCTCGGGCATGGATGTGTGTGATGTCCTTAGGTTAGTTAGTTTTAAGTAGTTCTAAGTTCTAGGGGACTGATGACCTAAGATGTTAAGTCCCATAGTGCTCGGAGCCAGAGCCACTTCTTCAGTAGCCAGTTGCTTTCTTGCTGAAGAGAATAGTGTATACTGTCAAAAAGTTAGATGTTTACAGAAAATTAATGCAAGAAGTTTACGAAGTACATTCAGTTCACCAATGTATAGTGCATGTAATTGTTGAATGCAGTTACGTAACATTACTTAATAGTCCCCATGAGTGAGCCAGTCTCTTTTGATGTAGGGTTTGAAGTAAAATTGCACTGTATGGCCATCTTTTGTCAGCAGACTTACATGTCAGTGAAATGTTTGTCTGAAGTTATGTAGTACTCCAAAGAGTTGAAGTTTGTAACACAGCAATTCTTTGTTGCAGGGAAATATGAGGATGATCTTGTGTTAGAAGTAGTGGTGCTGCTTGGGACAGCTGCTGCAGATGAAGGCTGTGCCCAGATTCTGTGCAAAGCTGATATTTTACTTTCACTCATAGAAATGCTCAAAGGTAATGTATTTCCTGCTACTGCTGAAGACAATAGTTTTTTTATAATAATGACTAAAGATTTACTGAAAACTGTTTTTAATTATTTAATGAATAAGAACAGTATGTTCTGGAATATTATAATTCTTAATTGGCTTTGAGGAACCCTATAAGTGAATGGCTAGTGTCAGTGTTTATGGTGTGGAAGGACCCAAGTTAAATTCCCAGTACATCCTACGATTTTTTCCTTGGGCAGGGACCTCTGCTATGATGCAAACAACTTTCTGGGGAAAGCAACCACAGCTCAGAGACATTATGAATAACAATAAAAACACTCAACACTCAGTAACTGTTTAAATTATTACAAAAATTACAACAATTAAAAAGTTGAGAATGATGAGGTGTTCCCTAAATCTAGATAGCTGTTTGAAGGTGCTTTGTTCACAACTGTTGGTTTCACATCAATATAGATGCATCTTCAGGTTTATAATGGTTATATTTGCATAATGTAGGTGGATAGCTGTGAGTCTCAGCTCTCGGGAAGTTGTCCACGTTAAAAGTCAAACCACAATTGTGGGTTGTAAAACAGAGTACATGCAAGAGACACTTGTAAAATGTACAAAGCATGACTGTTGAGTGACTCAGGCTGGATAACACCACATAGGATATATTTTGAGATTTGGTAGATACCAGTTATATAAAACCAATGAAGTAAAACTGGCCATGACCCTTCTGCTTTCCTTCGGCTACTTACACCGTATTGGCCGGTTATCAGTATGACGGAAGTGTGCACACATTACACAGAGATTTTAAGTTTTACTTCATTGGTTTTACACAGTTTGTGTGTACTGGATCTCATAATATAACCCGTGTAGTATCATCCAGCCTGGCTTATGCAACAGTCATGCTTTGTACATTTTACAAGCATCTTTTGGGTGTTCTCAATTTTATTTTGACAACCCACCATTGTGATTTGACTTTTAATGTGTGTAACTTCCAAAACTTCGTTATCAGGAGAAACAAAACTGGCATTGGATCGGAGTGTGAAATGTTAGACCCCTTAATCGGGCAGGTAGGTTAGAGAATTTAAAAAGGGAAATGGATAGATTAAAGTTAGATATAGTGGGTATTAGTGAAGTTCGGTGACAGGAGAAGCAAGACTTCTGGTCAGGTGAATACAGGGCTATAAATACAAAATCAAATAGGGGTAATGCAGGAGTAGGTTTAATAATGAATACAAAAATAGGAGCATGCGTCAGCTACTACGAACAGCATAGTGAAGGCATTATTGTAGCCAAGATAGACATGAAGCCCACACCTACCACAACAGTATAAGCTGAAAGTTCATTTTGTGAGAGTATTTTTGTTGTGGCCATCTATGACTCAGCACCTCTGCTATAAGGTGAGTAGCAGTTATCCTTTTTCTAATATTGGTACTTAAAAATAAGATACATTTAATCTGCAGTCTCAGAGGAGCCCATTGATTTGTACAATTTGTATTGACTGACTCATTGAAAGACTAGGAGGTGTTTTTGTAGAATCCATCTAATTGAAATAAAACTTATTGGCTGATTACACTCCATAAAACTTTTGCAAAGTGTAATGGAGCAGTTGTCTGAGGATGTGTAAACTGCCAATCAATTTCAATTCTGTAAAGAAATCTCTTAGGTAAAACCTGTGCTCATATTCTACAATAGAAAGTGTCCTCATATTCTACTATAGATGGGGCATTGAACATTATATTTTGTTGTTTTAATTATTAAAAAGCTGATTTAAAAGAACTGGTAGTTCAATAGAAGTTTAGTGTTAGTGCTTCTGCAGTTGCTGGAGTATTAATGTGCATATGCTAATAGACATAGTCAAATAGCAATACTATTTGGAGTTCCGAGAACAGTAAAGTTGAGTTCTGTCGTATGTTATAAACAACACAAATTCAGTATTTTGTAAAGTGCTATTCACGTAGAACACTTGAGAGCTTTTTACATCTACATCTATCTACATCTACATCCATACTCCGCAAGCCACCTGACGGTGTGTGGCGGAGGGTACCCTAAGTACCTCTATCGGTTCTCCCTTCTATTCCAGTCTCGTATTGTACGTGGAAAGGAGGACTGTTGGTATGCTTCTGTGTGGGCTCTAATCTCTCTGATTTTATCCTCATGGTCTCTTCGCGAGATATACGTAGGAGGGAGCAATATACTGCTTGACTCTTCGGTGAAGGTATGTTCTCGAAACTTTAACAAAAGCCCGAACCGAGCTACTGAGCGTCTCTCCTGCAGAGTCTTCCACTGGAGTTTATCTATCATCTCCGTAACGCTTTCGCAATTACTAAATGATCCTGTAACGAAGCGCGCTGCTCTCCGTTGGATCTTCTCTATCTCTTCTATCAACCCTATCTGGTAAGGATCCCACACTGCTGAGCAGTATTCAATCATTGGGCGAACAAGCATACTGTAACCTACTTCCTTTGTTGTCGGATTGCATTTCCTTAGGATTCTTCCAATGAGTCTCAGTCTGGCATCTGCTTTACCGACGATCAACTTTATATGATCATTCCATTTTAAATCACTCCTAATGCGTACTCCCAGATAATTTATGGAATTAACTGCTTCCAGTTGCTGACCTGCTATTTTGTAGCTAAATGATAAGGGACCTATCGTTCTATGTATTCGCATCACATTACACTTGCCTACATTGAGATTCAATTGCCATTCCGTGCACCATGCGTCAATTCGCTGCAGATCCTCCTGCATTTCAGTACAATTTTTCATTGTTGCAACCTCTCGATACACCACAGCATCATCTGCAAAAAGCCTCAGTGAACTTCTGATGTCATCCACCAGGTCATTTATGTATATTGTGAATAGCAACGGTCCTATGACACTCCCCTGCGGCACACCTGAAATCACTCTTACTTCGGAAGACTTCTCTCCATTGAGAATGACATGCTGCGTTCTGTTATCTAGGAACTCCTCAATCCAATCACACAATTGATCTGATAGTCCGTATGCTCTTATTTTGTTCATTAAACGACTGTGGGGAACTGTGTCAAACGCCTTGCAGAAGTCAAGGAACACGGCATCTACCTGTGAACCCGTGTCTAAGGCCCTCTGAGTCTCGTGGACGAATAGCGCGAGCTGGGTTTCACACGACCGTCTTTTTCGAAACCCATGCTGATTCCTACAGAGTAGATTTCTAGTCTCCAGAAAAGACATTATACTCGAACATAATACGTGTTCCAAAATTCTACAACTGATCGACCTTAGAGATATAGGTCTATAGTTCTGCATATCTGTTCGACGTCCCTTCTTGAAAACGGGGATAACCTGTGCCCTTTTCCAATCCTTTGGAATGCTTCGCTCTTCTAGAGACCTACGGTACACCGCTGCAAGAAGGGGGGGCCAAGTTCCTTCGCGTACTTTGTGTAAAATTGAACTGGTATCCCATCAGGACCAGCGGCCTTTCCTCTTTTGAGCGATTTTAATTGTTTCTCTATCCCTTTGTCGTCTATTTCGATATCTACCATTATGTCAACTGTGCGACAATGTAGAGAAGGAAGCACAGTGCAGTCTTCCTCTGTGAAACAGCTTTGGAAGAAGACATTTAGTATTTCGGCCTTTAGTCTGTCATCCTCTGTTTCAGTACCATTTTGGTCACAGAGTGTCTGGACATTTTGTTTTGATCCACCTACCGCTTTGACATAGGACCAAAATTTCTTAGGATTTTCTGCCAAGTCAGTACATACAACTTTACTTTCGAATTCATTGAAAGCCTCTCGCATAGCCCTCCTCACACTGCATTTCGCTTCGTGTAATTTTTGTTTGTCTGCAAGGCTTTGGCTATGTTTATGTTTGCTGTGAAGTTCCCTTTGCTTCCGCAGCAGTTTTCTAACTCGGTTGTTGTTACCACGGTGGCTCTTTCCCATCTCTTACGATCTTACTTGGCACATACTCATCTAACGCATATTGTACCATGGTTTTGAACTTTGTCCACTGATCCTCAACACTATCTGCACTTGAGACAAAACTTTTGTGAGCTGATTTGGTGTTATCGTGTCATTAACTGTACATAAAATACTTGTGTTATGCTTTTCAGTATAACAGCGTTTATGCTCTCATATGAGATTGAATCACGAGTGACAAAGTATGAACAGAAGTTACTAGCTATCATAATATTCATGACGTAGTATCAGCTACTACAAAAATATGGATCACGTTAAGTATTGGTTGCTTCTCAGTCTGTTACGTTACAGGGCTCGTGGGCGGGGAAAGTTTGTTACAGAATTCCATCAGTAATTCATTCCAAGTAACTAGTATTTCTATGCAATGTGTGGAACCTGACATTTTACAAATGATGTAGGCTCTCTGGAGAAAGATTTTGATAGAAATTACTGTGGATGGTGGGAGTGGTTAGAACTGCTCAATTGGGAATGACATCAAATGCATCACTGGGATGCACGTCACAAAAATATGAAGATTGTGCACTCTTTTATTTAATGCAAAAGACTGGATCTGACGTGGACTTAAAAATGCACTACAAGCAGTATTACAGAATTGTTCAACATGCCATAAAAAAAGACAAACACCATTTAATATAACAAAAAATCCAAAATTCTAAGAACATTGCAAGGGCCATTTTGGAGCATTATCAGGCACAAAACAAACAAACTTGATAAAGCAAATGATATCGAACTCCCTGATAACAGTAGCGGCAAGACAAATAATATTAAATTCAAATCATTGGCTACTAAATTCAGTGATTCCTTTCTGTTTGTCCTTATTGATGTGAATTTAAATTGGATAAAACACATTTTGGAACTCTTAAAGTAGCTTAGTTCAGCCACATTTACACTTAGAATCATTGCAAATCTGGGGACGAGACAAATAAGTAAGTTGACATATTTTGAATATTTTCATTTAGTAATGTCATATGGAGTGATGTTCTGGGGTAACTCATCTTTAAGAAACAAAGTCTTCATTGCCAAAAAAATGTGCTATAAGAGTTATATGTGGTGCACACCCTTGATCGTCTGTTTCAGGACTTGGGCATTCTGACTGCTGTCAGAACACATCGATCGAAGATAGAAAGATCTTTCATTTCTTCATGAAGTTTGTTGTAAATAATTCACTGCAGTTTAGAGGGAACAATGATGTATGTAATTACAATACCAGAAGGAAAAATGACATTCATTTTTACATATCAAGGTTGTCTGTAGCACAAGAAGGGCTGCACAAAGCTGCAACCAAATTTTTTTATAGCTTGCATGGTGGTATAAAATATCTGACAGATAGCAAAGTAAAATTTGAAAACAAACCAAAAACATTTCTCCCAAGCAACTCCTCCTATTCCATAGAAGGATTTGTCCTATTGTAATGTTTATAATGTGGTCGATAGGAATTATTGATTCACATAGGGTCGTTCTATTGACCAGCATACTTCCCTCCTGATGTAACCAAAAACTTGAGAGAATGCCTCAATTCACTTGTACATAAGTTTCTTAATCATCCAGCAGTCAATTGGGATAGTTATAGTTTTGTTAGTGGTGGACGTGGCAAGACATCCTTTGATACATTACTAAATGCTTGTTCTGAAAAATATCTAGAACAGATAGTACGGAACCCCACTTATGATTGAAATAAGAGTAAATGGCAGTGAACAGACCTGATATTTTTGAGAAAGCTCATATTGAAACTGGTCTCATTGATCATGAGGCAGTTACAGCAACAGTCAATGCCAAAATACAAACGGCAACTAAAACAAGCAGAAAGATTATATGATCAGCAAGCCAGACAGAGAAGCATTCGTGTCATATTTCAGTGAGGATCTTGAAACTTTTAGCTCAGGCTAGGAGCATGTAGAGGAACTATGGCTCAATTAGTTGACCATGTACGGGACAGATATGTACCCAGTAGAACAGTTCATAATGGGAGGGATCTTCCATGGTCTATAGTCACTACAAAGAAACTTCTGCATAATAGGTATAAAACAAAGCATAGGGCTAAAGATAGTGTTTTTGAATGAAACGTATTTGGTGGTCAAGACAGTAGTGAGTGAAACGTTCAGTGATGACTGTAGGAGAATGGTATTGAAGGATCTTTCACAAAACCCGAAGAAATTCTTGTCATATTTAAAGGCTGTTAGCAGCACCAGATTTAGTGTCCATTTACTCACAAAGGAAAAGCAAAGCAAATAGTACTGCCACAATTTAATTCTCGCACCACTGCAAAGATGAGTGAAATAGATATTAATGTTAGTGGCAGCGAGAAACAGCCAAAATTGTTAAGGGTCCGAGATCGAGTCTCGGTCGGGTACACAGTTTTAATCTGCCAGGAAGTTTCATATCAGTGCACACTCTGCTGCAGAGTGAAAATCCCATTCTGGAAACATCCCCCAGGCTGTGGCTAAGCCATGTCTCCGCAGTATCCTTTCTTTCATAAGTGCTAGTTCTGCATGGTTTGCAGGAGAGCTTCTGTAAAGTTTGGAAGGTAGGAGACGAGATACTGGCAGAAGTAAAGCTGTGAGTACCGGGCGTGAGTCGTGCTTCGGTAGCTCAGATGGTAGAGCACTTTCCCGCAAAAGGCAAAGATTCCGAGTTCGAGTCTCGATCGGGCACACAGTTTTAATCTGCCAGGAAGTTTCATATCAGCGCACACTCTGCTGCAGAGTGAAAATCTCATTCTGCAAGCTTAATAAGCTATGAAAATTTGGGAAAGAGTTATAGAAGCAAGATTATGCAAGGAGGTTGTGGTGTGTGAAGAACAGTTTGAGTTCATGCCTGGAAGAGGAACGACTGATGCAATACATGCTTTAAGGTAGATAGTGGAGAGACATGGGGAGCTACAAGCCAATCTTCATATGGCTTTCATTGATTTGGAGAAAGCATATGACAGAGTCCCAAGGGACGAAGTATGGAGAACCATGAGAGAGCAGTGCGTACCAGAGAAGTATGTGAGGTTAGTGAAGGAAATGTACAGAGGAGCAATGACACAGGTGAGAAGTAGTGTGGGCATGACAAAGGAGTTTCCAGTAAAAGTAGGGTTATATCAAGGGTCTGCGCTTAGTCCCTACCTCTTTGACCTGATTATGGATGTGCTGGTGAAAGATGTGAAGAAAGAAGCACCGTGGAATATGATGATTGCGGATGATGTGGTTCTTTGTGAGCAGAGTATTGACAGACTTGAGGAAAAGCTGGAGGATTGGAGGAAGGCACTAGAAGAAAGAGGGATGAAAATTAGCAAGACAAAGTCAGAATATTTAGCACTGAAGGATGTGCAGATGAGGTCTTGCAGGATCCAGGATGATGAGCTGAAATCAGTCTGCAAATTTAAATACCTGGGGTCGTACATACGGAGGGATGGAGGACTGGAAAGCCAGATACAACACCAAATAAATTGCGGTTGGAACAACTGGAGGAAAATGAGTGGAGTGTTGTGTGACAAGAAGGTTAGCATTGGGTTGAAAGGGAAAGTGTACAAGTCGGTGGTAAGGCCTGCTATGATATATGGGGCAGAGTCATGGCCAATCACAGTAGCCCAGGAAAGGAAGATGGAAGTGGCGGAAATGAGGATGCTGAGGTGGGTGTAACAAGGAAGGACAGGATTAGAAATGAATTTGTTATAGGAGCTGTGAAAGTGGGACCCATGAGGAAAACGAAACAAGAGATCAGACTAAGGTGGTACGGACATTTACAGAGAAAAGGGGAAGAGTGTATCAGAAACAGAGTTGAAGAAATAAAGATTGAAGGAGCAAGGAGAGGAAGACTGAAGATGACGTGGAAGGATAAGATATCCGGGGACCGAAGGGAGAAAGGATGGAAGAAGGAAGAGGCAATGGATAGAGAACTATGGAGGAGAAGGATCCAGAAGAGCAATGCCGACCGTATGTGACGTGGGACAAGGCGACGATAAAGAAAGAAAGAATAAGCTATGAAAACTCTTTGCTGCTAATGTCACAATGCTTTGGTAGGTAATTCTATTTTAGAATTTAATTTTCCAATTCATCACAGCTAAGATTTTCATATCTTACTGATTTCAAAATAGCATAGCCTTGACCTTCCAAGAGGTCTTCTTCTGTGAGGATGTTCTGCAATTGATAATTTTTTTTTCTTTTGGAGTCTGAAACTCTGTCCAATCCAACAAAGTCCCCCCCCCCCCCCCCCCCCCCCCGTTTTAATTTGGGATACAATGTCTGTTTCCCCATATAGATCATCTACTTCCTTCTTTGTTAATATTATCCCTTATCTTGAATCCTGCCAGATATCATCCTCAAAATTTTGCTTTCAAAGATTCTTAATCTTGCTTCTACTAATTTTTTTAATGTTCATGTCTCACAAATGTATGCCATGACAGTATGATGAGAGTTTTATATATGCGAATCTTCGAATTTGTTGAAATAAATTTCCTTTTTGCTACACCTAGGAAGTAACATATATTGGCTTTCTGTATTCTGATGTTTATTTCTTCTTTGACATTGTTGTATGTAGTTAGCAAGGTTCCAAGGTAAGTGAACTGAGTTAGTGTTTCAATTTTATCTGCATCAGTTTTGAAGGTATGATTTGCTTTAGTTTTTCATGATACAATGAAATATTTGTTTTTACCTGTATTCATTTCTAGTCCTGTTCCAAGTAAGCTGTTATGCAATATTGTGGTGAATTAATCGATTTCTTGTGCCTTTTTTCTTAGAATTATGATTTGAGCTGCATATGTCTGTATGTTTTGTTTCAAGTTGTGATAATTTTATTTTGCTGATGATTCGCTCCACAACAAAGTTGAAGAGTGATGGTGACAAAGCATCTCCGTGTTGACTTTGGAAGAAACATTAAATAATTATATTCAGGATAATAAGGCGTTATGGCATTAACAATCTTACATTGGCATGGAAGGCATCACATGTTAACGACAAAATAGGTATAACGTGAAATTCAGAGAAGGGAAATATTAATTATAATGTGCCTCACGGTTCGATTCTTGGCCTGCTCCAACTAGTGATGTTTATAAATGATGTACTTTGGACATAGGAGGACACATGATAAACTGTAATGTTTGTTGATTTTGCCAGTATATCAATAAAGGGCAGAAACACAGCCATTCCAGATACATGTAGGAGAAAAATGGAACAGGCTTCAACTCGTTCACAGCCAACAATTTAAGCCATAATCTTGCAAAATTGATATTATGCAGTGCTAAATAAATAAAAATGATGTATAAAATGCATATTTGAACCATAAACTGTTTTTACTTTAAACCCAAATTCTGCTGTTTGTGGTGTTAGACCAACTTCATGGAAGAAATGATCTAAGCCACCATATTGCATTAGTCATTACTTAAAATGTATACAGAGTATACTGCTCTGTATACATTTAGAATTCAGATGTTTGCTTTTAAAGTCCTGTCTCATATATTTACATTCACGGCATGCACTACACATTTTAAGTAATGACTAACCCAATATGGTGGCATAATCCGTTTTGACCCTTCATCCACAAAGATGTCCAAGACCAAAACTGGTAGAATTTGGGTTTAAAATGAAAACAGCTGGTGGTTAAAATATGCATTTTATACATTATTTAATTGTTTGGCAGTCATCTTCCAAAAAGTTTAAAATAAAAATGACATAGTTACCAGAAACACAGAGATAAATAGACATACACTGGATGTATGAAGTTCTTGGGCATCAGTTTGCAGCAGAATTCTTCAACACATTCTCAGTTCGAATATAATAAATTTCCTTGAGATGAAAAGCTCCTGTCCACACATCAGAAAGGATCTAGAAAGCTTTGCTCATGCAAAACTTAGCTTTCTCTTATCTCAAATGAAATACTATGAACCATGGATGTAAAGCAACAGGCAGTTCCATATTCCTATACTTCCAGAAAGCATGTTGCCACTCCATACCCCCCCCCCCCCCCCCCCTCCTCCTTCCCTACACCCCATCTAGGCTGATAATGAAGGTTCAAGGATTTGGAATATGTTTCAAGTAACACTTCTCAGGTAATAGAACGCAGCTTGTTGTCCTTGATGGCGAGTGTTTATCGGTGACAAGGGTATCATCTGTAGTACCACAGGGAAGTGAGATTGGACTGCTCTTATTCTCTATATACATAAATGATATGATTGACAGTGTGAGCAGCAACCTGCAGCGTTTTGTCAATTATGCTGTAGTGTATTGGAAGGTGTCATCATTAAGTGACTGTAGAAGGCTACAAGAGGACTTACACAAAATTCCTAGTTGGTGTGATGAATGACAGCTTGCTCTAAATGTAGAGAAACATAAATTAATGCAGATAAGTAGGAAAAACAATCCAATAACATTTGAATACATCATTAGTAGTGTGCTGTTTGGCACAGTCACAGTCAAATTCCGGCATGGTTCCTTTGAAAGAGCACAGCCGACTTCCTTCCCTACCCGATGAGACCGATGACCTCGCAGTTTGGTCTCTCCCCCCCCCCCCCCCCCCCCCCAAAAAAAAAAAAAAAAAAACAACCCACCCCACTGAACGTCAATGAGATATCTAGGTGAAAAATTACAAAGTGATATGAAATGGAATTAGCATATGAGGCCAGTAGTAGGGAAGGCAAATTCTGTTCACAGAACACTATTGGGAAAATTTAGAGAATCGGCATTTGAAGCTGACCGCAAAACGATTTTACTGCCATCAATGTACATTTTGTGTAAGGGCCGTGAAGACAAGATGAGCGAAATTAGAGCTCGTATGGTAGCATGTAGATAGTCATTTTCCTCTGACTCTATTAGTAAATAGAACAGGAAAGAAAATGACTAGCAGTTGTGTCATATGGCTAATCTTCTGGGCTTTGCTGCTAAGGTGAAAAAACATGCAATAAGAATATTTTATAAAACTGAATAGCCAAACATGTTGCAGAAGTCTATTCAGGAATGTAGTTATTGCCCATCTACCATCAATTTACCTTTGCAGGTGTCCATACCACATGTACCCATCTTTATGTTTATTTTTCAACTTAAAATATTGATTTTGAAGCCACAGGACTCCATCTTTAGCCACTAGGATGCAGGAATCGTTGCACATCTGCAGCACAGACCATCTAAAACTCTATCTTTCCTATCTCTCGTAGTGTTTCTATCACTCACAGAAAACACTAAGCAAATTCTGAATGGTATTTAGTTTAGTTGATGTCTTGTGGCTGTATCTGAAAACTGATCATACGCATTGATTGTAATCTCTGAGTTTTCGACATGTCAGAAAGCTTATTTGGAAAACACTATCTAGTTCATCAGAAGCACTTGAAGCCTTTTTCTTACTCTTCTGTTTCTTTTGATGTCTCTCTGTTTGTGTTCTTCAGCTGTAGATAGTACCAAAACCCATTACTTTGTTGTTAATTTGTACATTCTTTTTGATATGTTGATTGTATATCATTTTAATCGTATTGTCAAACAATGGAGAACCAGGATGAAATATAAACAATATTGAAAGGGTAGATTGCTACTTACCACACAGAAGTAGTTTTGAGTTAAAGACAGCCACAATGGTAAGCATAATAGAAATATTTACACATTCGGACACAGTTCTTACTCAGAAATAGATAAACACACACACACACACACACACACACACACACACACACACACACACACACACAGAGCTTTTTTTCTCCTGCTACTAGGGCCTGGTTATTGTAATTGATACTCTGCTGTGTCCAGACTTGGTGGTCCATTCAGTTCTTTTGTTATTCAAGTTTAACTCATCTATGGACAAACAGTAAAATGTCATTAACAAAATGAATAGGGTTCAGACATGTTCCATTAACATATATTCCTCCTCTGTTTTTCCCGTTTAAAGATCTAACAACTTGCTCTATGAGTGCTAACAGTTTTTGAGAATTATTTGTTGTCTCATATTTGCATACAAAATATAACAGTATCAGTGTTATTGTTTGATTCTAGCTAAACAAGAAGATGATGAGATGGTGCTGCAGATTATTTATGTTTTCTACCAAATTTTACGTCATATTGCTACTCGTGACTATCTAATTAAAGAAACTGGTATCCTTTAAATACTTGAATATGAAACATTATTATTTCAGTAAGTAGAAAAAAAGACATAATGTAGTCTAAATGGTATCATGCAACACAATTATTACTATTTGTATCTGACTTTGTATTTAAATTTCAATAACACAATTTGTCTAGAAGGTTTAACAATCCTATGCAGAATGAGAAGCGACAAAAAGATCTTACCATTTGTGTGTACATATATGGGTGTAAACATATGCACATAATTCATTCCCATCTGGATCAAGACATTGCTTAGATATTATAATTAATTGATATATGTATGTCCTGTATGACAGAAAATCTGTGCCAGTGAAAACAAATCTTATTATCCATGAAATTCGGTTAGTAAATAGCCATATTATTGACACATAAGGGCAGAAATTGAGTGATTTTGTTTTAGGTCAAAGTATTATCTTTCAAAAGCTGAGAGAGATGACTGGAAAGTTCAGTGAATAAGAGCAGAGGAACAAAGAATGAGAGACATTTAGGATACCAGAGCTTTTGTTCCTTCTCCATTGCCTGTTTACTATATGTCTTCTTTCTTTTCACTTTTTCTGCCTCCCCTTCTTAGTGTATCATTTCTAGGGAGTATGTTATATCCATCATTTTGATTTGCAGCTCCTTGTATTGGCCGTGTTTGCAATTTAAATTGTTGGATGTGAGGTCCGCCAGTTATGCAAAACACCATTTTTCACAGTATCCAAACGTTTCGGCACCACTGTGCTATCATCAGTGGGTTTTCGTTTTTATTTATAGATCATTTTTGTTAAATGTTTATAAAATTATGTGCATTTTTAGTTCAAACAACAGATCATTTCTTTTTGTAAGTACCTTTACATTTGGTGTGCATAAATTTTCTGGATCACTCGTGAGTAATTACTATAGGTAGCTTGTCATCTGCAACCAAATGATGTTGATGAGAATCTTTTTTTATGTTATGTCTTATTGCACCTTATATAGCTGTCTTCTTCAAATACATTGTGCTATCACTAATGCCATGAGAAAGATGAAACAATGGAAAATCCAGGATGCCATGGTATGTATTCATTTCTTTGTCACACTGTTTCCCATGTGTCAATTGAGTGTTTGACAAATACCATTTTTGAAGCAACGCATTTAAGCTGTTAAGAAATTCTTCTTTATCCAACCAATGTTCGGGATTATCTCGTCAAACTCTTCTTGAATAATAATAAATTTGTGCACAGCTGAAAGATGTTGTTCTTTATTTATTTTTTAATGACATTTACAAATACGTGGTCCAGTCACATTAATGTCACCACCACCTACATTCAACGTCAACATGCAGTAACCACTTACAGATGGCAGGTGGGACCAATAACAAAGAAGAGCATATTAATTGTGTTGGGGACACATGGAAAAACAGTGCAGTAAATCTCATAATGCAGAAATGGATTGATTTATATGATGTGCAAAGGGGGCATGATCATTGGCTTTCGAGCCAAGTGTGGAAGCATCTCCGAAACTGCTAAATGGTAAACTGTTCACATGAAACTGTGGTCATTGTATACCATGGATGGCAAAATAGTGCTTCCCATAACTAGCACTGAGACAACTGTGGTTCACCATGGGCCATAGATGACTGATGTGAACAATGGCTGCAGAGATGTGTGCAGGTGAATAGATTTGCAACTGTTGAGAAACTGACCACCCAGATGAACCAGGGGCTACCAACAATACCTCCAAAATGAATGTGGCTGCACATGGGCATCCATAGGAGGTACCTGATTCGCACACACATGCTGTCTACTATTCATTGGCAACAAATGCAAGTGTTCATGCACTGATTGGTGACAGATGTGTTTTTTTTTTTTTTTTTTGTTTTGTTTTTTTTTTTTTTTTTTTCCAGGTGAATCAAATTTTATGCTTCATTGGGAAGATGACTGTTAGTGTGTACAGCATGAAATATCTGAAAGCAAACACCCAGTAACAATTGGCAGAAGTGTCTAGGCCGGAGGAGGGACTGTTATGGTCTGGGGGATGTTTGTGTGGCATTCGCTGGGTGATCTTATCATTCCGTAAAACACAATGGATCAATACAAGTATGCTGTATATTTGAAGACCATGTCCACCCCAGCATACAATTTGTTTTTCTTTGGTAAAATGGCATCTACCAGCTTTACAGTGCAATGTGTCACATAGCTAAGAGCATACGTGTGTGGTTTGAAGAACACTAAGATGAGTTTAGCATATTCTTGTGGTCACTGAACTCCTTGGATTTAAACCAAACTGACAATCTTTGGGACCATTGTGAATGAGCTGTTTGTGCAATGAATCCTCAGCTGAGAAACTGAGTGCAGCTGGCCATGGCACTGGAATCGGCATGGCTCCTCATCCCTGTCAGTGTCTGCCAGAATATCAATGGCTCTCTTCCTGCGTGTCTCACAGCACTGCGCAATGCAAAAAGTGGTTTTTCAGGCTTTTGACAGGTGGTCACATTAATACGACTAGACAGTGTATAAGACAGCTGCAGAATGCCATCCATCAAAAATATACAGTTCAGTGTTTTTTGTGGCCTGTCTTTTAGTATTGTAACATTTTGGTCTTTCTAATTTTTTCTTTGTCTTCTACTATTGGTGTGGTACAGTCTGAAATTGTCTTTTTTTCTGCCACCTTGTGCATAGTTCTGCATGTTCCCTTCAGTCCATCTCTTTTTTTGCCTGACAGTGCTTCCCAGGTTAATCATTTGCTCTCACATACAGTGGAGAAAACTATGGAAATGATCGGCAACAAATCACAGTCCAGTTAGGAGAGACCTAATTTACTGTTACCTAAGTTTCTGTTGTATGTTGCAAAAATACTGCAGTTATTGGTAGTTGTTGCATTATGATTAACTGCGGTAAGAAAAATATCCATTTTTATGGTGCTGAGCTCTAAAGAAATTTTTCATAGCTTCATTGAGAGAGTGTCAATGCATGTGAGGAGATTGTAGTCAAGTAAATTACACCTAACAGTGCTGTCGTCATATTAAAGGCTGCAGCACACTGTCTGGATTAGAAATCTTAGTGGCTCACCATCCCACACCACAGGTCATAATGCACCTGTGTTACAGTAGTGAGCTTGAAGTTTGTCAACTTACACCAGTGAAATGCAAATTTTTGTGGACTTATTTCCCAGTAAGTTCTGTAATGGAGAGGTGTGATTAAGATATGATTGTGGTTCCACCAGCAGCTTAAGACCCTCTATGTTGAGTTGCTTACCACATTGTTTCTAGATGTGAATCTCTGTTATCTTCACCATTGGTCATATTTGTTTATTAATTTATAAAATATTACTCTTTTGAAAATCATAATATACCCTTAACAAACATTTCCAGAGGCACCAGCATATCTGATTGATTTGATGCATGATAAAAATACACAGATCCGGAAAGTGTGTGGTGTGTGTTTGGATATAATAGCGGTATGTTTATTTTGATGTAACTTGTAATTATGTGAGTACTTTGGAAAATTTTGCATGCTTTTAACCATACTTTTTATATGCTTCTTGAAATGATGTACTCAGATAATATTGTAGGTAGCATAAAGTTATGCAGAGAAGATAGGTAGAGGCCTCCCACGTTTTATTATGTCATAACCATTGACGAGAGGTGAAATGATAGGATTTGAAGATGACAATGGTATTGTGGTGGTAAAATGGAAGAATGTACATAACGTTAGGATGTTATCAACAAAACATACACCTCTTATAACATCAAGCTTAGATTGTACACATCACGATCATTCTCCGACACAAAACCTTTGGAGACAACGGTGTGTAATAGTGAAAAATCTGGCAGTGACAGAAGCATCCAGATGGTGCCATATGCCAATCAATAAGGATGGGTATCAAGTGGTATGGGAAATTAACACTACATTTGCTTTTGGGAACAGGTACAGTAAATGCTCACATTGTGTACCAGAGGACCATAAATATAAAAATACAGATAAGAAAATTTTGAGACTGTCTCGCTACTGAAAGGTTGTCCATGGATGATTCTATGTCCAACAGTAATAGAGATTTGGAGATCCATAAGAATCAGCTGGGCAAGCCTATATGCAGGATGTACACCCCATGTTACCAGAAGAAGATGCAAATTGACGAATGCCAAGAAGCGAAGGAAAATGTAAGAAAACCTGTGACTAATTGTTCCAGTGCATTCAGCATGGTTTAACAAAAGCCATGTGATATAGTATAATGTAATATGTTATCCTAAATATGAATGAATAAAACATATAAATAATTTTCTTAAGTCATCAGTCTTCTGACTAGTTTGATGTGACCCACCACAAATTCCTCTCCTGTGCCAATGTCTTCATCTCAAAGTAGTGCTTGCAACCTACTTCCTCAGTTATTTGCTGAATATTCCTCTACAGTTTTTATCCTCTACAGCTCCCTCTGGTACCCTGGAAGTTATTCTATGATGTCTTAACAGATGTCCCAACGTCCTGTCACTTGTTCTTGTCAGTGTTTTTCATATATTCCTTCCTTTGCCAATTCTGCGGAGAACCTTCTACATAAACTCCTGTTTCTTCTCCTATCAGACAAGTCTTCTCCATCATAGAGGCCTTCAATGTACTCTTTCCACCTATCTGCTCTCTCGTCTGCATGTAACAGGGGCATTCGCATTGCTCTTAATGTTACTATCCTTGCTTTTAATTTCACTGAAGGTTGTTTTGACTTTTCTATATGCTTAGTCAGTCCTTACGAAAATCTTTTTTTTTTCCAATTTTTTACATTTTTCCTGCAGTCGTTTCTCCTTAGTTTCTGTACACTTCCTATTTATTTATTGTTAAGTGACTTGTATTTTTGTATTTCCCTGAACATTTTTTACATCCTCCTTTCACCGATCAATTGAAGTATTTTCTGTGTTATCCATGGTTTCTTCACAGTTACCTTCTTTGTACATGAATTTTTCTTTCCATCTTTTGTGATTACCCTTTTTAGAGATGTCCATTCCATTTCAACTGAACTGCCTGCTGAGCTATTCCTTATTGCAGTATCTATAGCCTCAGAGAACTTCAAGCGTATCTCCTCATTCATTAGTAATTCTGTATCCCACTTATTTATGCATTGATTTTTCCTGACTAGTCTTTTAAATTTCAACCTACTATTCATCATTACTAAATTGTGATCTGAGTCTATTCTGCTTCTGGATATGCCTTGAAACCCAATATATGATTTTGGAATCTCTGACTGGCCATGATGTAATCTACCTGCAATCTTCCCACATTCCTGTCCTTTTCCAAATATACCTCCTCTTGCGATTTTTGGGCAGAGTATTCACTAGTACTAGCTGAAATTTATGGAATAATTCAATTAGTGTATCTGCTCTCTCATTCCTGGTACCAAGCCTATATTCTCCCTAACACTTCCTTCTTCTCCTTCCCATACAACTGCATTCCAGTCTCTCGTGACTATTAGATTTTCATCTCCGTTTGTGTACTGAATTACCTGTTCAATATCCTCATATACTTTCTCTGTCTCTTCATCTTTGGCTTGCAACATCGGCATGTATACGTGAACTATTGTTGTTGGTGTTGGTTTGCTGTTGATTCTGATGAGAACAGCCCTGTCACTGAACTGTCCACAGTAAAATACCCTCTACTCTACATTCCTATTCATAATGAATCCTACTCCCGTTATATCATTTTCTGCTGCTGTTGATATTATCCTCTACTCATTTGACCAGAAATCTTTGTCTTCTTTCCATTCCATTTCACCCCCCCCCCCCCCCCCCCCCCCCCCCCCCCCCCACTGTATCTAGGTTGAGCCTTAGCATTTTCGTTTCTAAATTTTCTAGCTTACCTACCATACTCGAACTTCTGACATTCAATGCCCCGAGTCATAGAATGTTATCCTTTTATTGGTTATTGAATCTGTTTCTCATGGTCACCTCCCCCTTATCAGTCCCCTCCCAGAGATCCAAATGGGAGGCTGGTCTGGAATTTTTTTGCCAGTGGAGAGATCTTTGTGACACTATTCCAATTACAGGCCACATGTCCTGTAGATACACATAATGTGTCTTCAGTGTGGTGATTTCCATTGCTTTCCACATTTTCATGCTGTAGATCATTGCTGATTCTTCTGCCTTCAGGGGTGGTTTTCCACTGCAAGGGCAAGAGAGAACCCTGAATCTTTCTCCACTCCTCTGCCCTCTTTAACAAGATAATTGGCAGATTCAGGATGACTTCTTAATCTGGATGTCTTTGGCTGTCATTGGTGATAATGTTTATTCAAAATTTAAGTGATGGCAACAGCCTTGCCGCAGTGTATACACCGGTTCCCATGAGATCATCGAAGTTAAGCGTTGTTGGGCGTGGCCGGCACTCAGATGGGTGACCATCCAGCTGCCATGCGCTGTTGCCATTTTTCGGGGTGCACTCAGCCTTGTGATGCCAATCGAGGAGCTACTCAACCAAATAGTAGTGGCTTCGGTCAAGAATACCATCATAACAACCGGGAGAACGGTGTGCTGACCCCATGCCCCTCCTATCCGCATCCTCCTCTAAGGATGACACGGTGGTCAGATGGTCCTGGTAGGCCACTCGTGGCCTGAAGACAGAGTGAGTGAAAATTTAAGCGATGGTTGTGCTCAAACTTGGGACTGAGGATGTTTTGTTTAGTCACTACCCATAGACCAAGGTTGTCCAATGTATAGTATTATGCATATATTGTTTGTATGTTTAGGTTGTAAATCCTGTAATTATATTTCAGTGCTTATTTCAATAAATTCCTTTAAAAATTCCAACTGCAAGTCCTTTTATGTTGAACAAGAAGAGTGTCACACATATGTGGGTGATGCAGCCCCCACGGAAGCTTTCCAGTTACTAAGATATGGGCTACACAGTGATGAACATGCTAACAATAAGTGCATGGAGTCTGACATTTCACATATGCTAACAATGTGGCAGTAGCAACCTCATAGCATACATTTTAAGAATTGGAAGCTGCATGATAACATCCTTGGAACATCTCTCTGTGTTTTATGACTAAAACCATCTCAAACCAAATGCTAGATGTAAAAAATAAAGAAATATGCCCCAAAGATCACAATGTGCAGTGCTGTCATGCAAGTCAGAATCGTTAATCTGTGGTAGTCGAAAGAGGAGGATGTTACCATGATGGCATTCATTAAATACTGTATAGCAATACCAAGTGACTTCATCGAGCATGGAAAAAGTGCATGGAGTTCCTGCAGAAATATGATTTCAATGAGATGTAGTAATATCAGACTTTGTGCAGATGATGCACTTATCTGTTATGAAGTACTATCTGAAAGAAGCTGCATAAATTTTCAGAGTCAGATCTTGTAAGATTTCAAAGTGGTGCAAAGATGGCAGCGTGCTTTAAATGTTCAGAAATGTAAAATTGTGCACTTCACAAAAAAATCCTCTCCTGTGACTGTAATATCAGTGAATCACTGTTGGAATTGGTCTACTTGTACAAATGCCTGGGTGTAACACTTGGCAGAGATATGAAATGGAATGATCACATATGCTCAGTCATGGATAAAGCAGGTGGTAGACTTTGGTGTATTGGTATAATACTGGGGAAGTGCAGTCAGTCTACAAAGGAGATTGCTTAAAAATGACTTGTGTGACCGGTTTTAGAATATTGCTGAAGTATGTGGGACCAGTGCCAGACAGGACTAACGGGGGATTTTGAACGTGTACAGAGAAGGGCAGCACGAATGGTCTTAGGTTTGGTTTTGACCTGTGGGAGACTGTTACAGAGATCCTGAAGAAAATGAACTGGAATACTCTTGAAGGTAGATGTAAATTATCCTGAGAAAGTCTATTAACAAATTTGTAAGAAATGGTTTCAAATTATGACTCTGGTAATATGCTAGAGTCCCCTATCTATTGCGCACATAGGGATCTTGAGAAAATGATTAGAATAATTACTGTATTCACAAGGTATTCACACAATCATTCTTCCCATGCTCCATAAGTGAATGGAACAGGCAGAAACCCTAATAACTGGTACAATGGGACATACTCTCTGCCATGCACTTCACAGTGGTTTGCAGAGTATAGACACAGATGTAGATACAGGTAAAAGAGGGAATCAGCAACCGTAAGACAATATATCATCAGTTACTACATGTATTACAGAGAATGTGAAGGAAGGTAGAAAAATATTTTTCTTAGCAAGAGTGGCATGAAGAAAATTGCAATGTATCTGAGCATCCATCAGATATTTAGCTTTGGATACAAAAATATGGATCACAAATGGACAGTTATTCTTCCCACATAATGTGCAAATGGAACAGAGAGGGGGTGGGGAAGATATTATTATCATAAGTACTATCTGCCACATACTGTAATATGGCTTATAAATGTAAATATAAATGTGTTTGTCTTCTTAGGTTTTACTTACTCTGAATTCTTTTGATATACATTGCATTGTAATAGATAGTGATAAAATAACTTAAACTTTTCTTTGTTGTTTATTAGTCAATGTATTACCAAGCACTGGCTGCACATGGAATAGGCCCAAATTCTCAGGTTAATTTTTCAGTATCACATGGATATATAATGCCTTTTATCTATTAGCAGTTTCCCCATTGTTCATTAAATTTTGACACATACTAGCAATTACAATTCTATTAGTCATACTATTGGCATGAAACATGCTATTATTTAGTCTTTGTGTCTCTTAATTCTGGTCTCTTTTACACTTTGACCTGGATCGTGTCAGAAGTCCTCTTGTGTGTGTGTGTGTGTGTGTGTGTGTTTGTGTGTGTGTGTGTGTGTGTGAGCCTTTGAGTACAAATTCCTTGTCTTCTAGAATGTCAACATTTTCACACTTTTTTGGTTTATGAAGATATATCCTTAGGATTCTAAGGCTTGTGGATCAGAATCAGTGTCTTGTGCTGCATTGGATTTAGTTATGATTCCCATACTGGTAAGTATGGATCCCTTGGTGGTTGTAGTTAATTGTATTAATTATACTTATAAAGATTTTGAACTTTCGTTTACACAATTTACTATTGTTATTGGTTCTCCAACAGAGATAACACTACTGTTGACCATATCAACATCAAGGCAATTCTGTTGGATACCAGAGCAAGTATTATGACAGAGAAATAAATGACTTTGTACATAAGATGCTTGTACCTAATTCGAAAAACATGTTCTCTCTTATGGTATAACAGCAATTTTTAATTTCATTCTCCAGGAATGCAATGTTGACTGGGCCGAACGTATAAAGCTTGAGAAGTTTCGATGGCATAATTCACAATGGCTAGAGATGGTAGAGAGCACAGTGATGGACAACACAACATGCAGTCTTGAGCCTGACATGAATGATATGCCCCCATACTATACAGATGACATTCTGCAGCGCACACTTCTGTATCCTTCAGGTAAAATTTTGAAACTAGATGCTAGATTTCTTCAATTAAATTGTTGTGAGAGAGGGAGTGAGAGTGAGAGTGAGAGTGAGAGTGAGAGAGAGATAGATAGAGTGTGAGTGAGAGTCATAGACATGTTTCTAGTCATAGTGTAGTAGTGATAAATGGAGTCAAATGCAAAGAGATGAGTAGTTATGAAGGAAGATAGATGTGCAGACCTAATCCTTTGTGTGTAGGTAGAAATAGGATGTAAATGAATAACAATGTAAATTTGTATACAAAATAAATAAATAAAACTAAATTAAAATTAAATAAAACAAAACCTTCTGTGACTATCCTAAGTACAAAAAGGTTAAGTTAATTTTAGTGGGGGCAGCATAGATACTAGGGAGATTATTGTTGATCCTGGATATTAAATAATAGGTCTTAGTTTACCCAATACTTTCTTTTTATCTTACTACCTTACTCCAGATCCAGTGTTCTGAGCAACTTGGTCTTTCTGCTGGTACTGGGTTTCTTTGGATGTACACTCTAGCCCATTTTTCCTTCGGCTTCTAACTATGACCTCTTATAGGCCTGAACCCTATATCCATGACACAGACAGAAAGATAAACAAAAAGGAGAAATCTGAGAAGAGGTTTAAAAAATCTAATGCAGTATAGTCCTTGTTACAATTTAAATAACAGAGATGCATAGCATCAAAGTTTAATTTTATGATCCCCTTACTTGTTTCAAAGGAATTTTTACTTGTAAAACCTAGTGATGGATGTCCACTTAATAGAGTTATAGGGGGAATGAAGGACACAGGGCATTACAGAATTGAGGCATGTCAGAAAACACAAGTAAACCCTAATTCTTTAAATTTATTTATTTATTTCTTGTTCCGGTGATCCATGTAAATATCACAGGATATGGAACGTGTCAGAAATCTGTGGCAGCACATAAAAACAAAACAAAATGATTACATATTACTGAAACAGTAATTTAGGTTCTGCTACAGAAAATCAATTTTGAGAGATAAATAAATATTACAAAGCAAAAAGTGTTACAGAAAATAAATATTGAAAAATATGTGTCTACAATAAAGAATAGTCAGCATTATAAATGTAGATTTGGGCATATATTTGCAGTTAACAATACAAGAAATGCTAAACACTGTAGCTCAGGAACTCTTCTATCATATAAAATGATCCTTATAATAGGAATTGCTTTTTTTTTTTTTTTTTTTTTTTTTTTTTTTTTTTTTTTTTTTTTTTTTTTTTTTTTACAAGAGCTCATCTTCTAGCAAACACTTAATAGCTGAAGGAAGGGCATTAAAAGTCTTACAGCCAGTGAAATGTACTCTTCTCATCTCATGACTATGATACTGACTATTCAGTTTAAAAATGAATTTTTCTTTCCTTATGAAGCACATCAGAGAGAATATATATTTTGCAATGGATGTAAGGATTCCAGATTTCTTAAAAAGATTCCTGCATGTGGCTTTAGGATGGACTCCACACATGATCCTTATGGCTCTTTATTTGTGCACACAGTACTTTTTTTGCCAGTTACTAAATTCTATCTTTCTGTGTTTAAAACCCTTCAGATCTCTGATTACTTTTACAAATGAATTAATGCAATAAATATCTGATGTTAAGTACATAACTGAGAAACAATTGTAAAATATTTGTAATTATGTTTAAATTTTTGGATGTTGCAAAGTGTTCTTATTATCAAACACTGGATTAGTAGAGTCTGGGTAATTTGTGCTCTGTTTTAAGCATAAGCTAGTTTTTCATACATCTGAATGTTTATGATGTCATATTTCCTGAATTATTTGTTGTAAAAAAATTGTAAATGTCATGTGACTAAGGCCTCCTGTCGGGTAGACTGTTCGCCTGGTGCAAGTCTTTCGATTTGATGCTACTTCGGCGACTTGTACATCGATGAGGATGAAATGATGATAATTAGGACAACACAACACCCAGTCCCCGAGCGAAGAAAATCTCTGACCCAGCCTGGAATCGAACCCGGGCCCTTAGGACTGACATTCTGTCAAGCTGACCACTCGGCTACTGGGGGCAGACAAATGCTGTGTGGCTAGAGCCTCCCTTCAGCTAGACCGTTCGCCAGGAGCAAGTCTCTTGAGTTGACGCCACTGCGAAGACTTGCGCGTCGATGGGGATGAAATGATGATGATTAGGACAACACAACACCAAGTCCCTGAGTGGAGAAAATTTTCTAAAGATTTGCAATTATGTGTAAAGTTTGTTGCAAGACACTGAGTGCTCTTATTCTCACGTTTTGGATGAAAATAATCTGGGTATTTGCACATAATGGGTTATGCTGCCACAAGATTTAGCACAGTTTCCAACTGTAATACTTCTCCTATTGTGTGAAACCTTTAATGTAAGATTATACCTCTTTATAGATTATGACAGCATTTTAAAGTAGGTCAGTAATTATGTGATTATTGAAAGTTAATTTTTGTTGCCCCTGGAACCTTTAGGTAGACTACCTGCAAGTTGGAGCTTGAAAGATGAAGCGGAATAGCTGTTACTTAATATAGGTAATCAACTTTATCCTCATTCTCAGTTCACTAATGGTGCCTGAGTGTGCTGAAAGTATAACTGCAGTCTCCTCATTACCCATCAACATATTTAAAACAATATTCTGAAGAGCATTCACACTGTAAAGCTCTTTCAGGAACAGTGTGGTAGGCTTTCCTGTGCAGTATCTAAAATGAGAAGGAGCACTTTTGTTGCTAAATGGTTCCCCTACTACAGAAAGGTAGGATATTAAGGAGATGGGACCTAGATAAATAGACAGAACGCGAAGCTGTTGTGTGTTTCAAAGGGAGTATAGCGCAACACGGTTAAAACAAAAGACAAATGGGTTGTTGTTCTTGTGGTGGTCTTCAGTCCTGAGACTGGTTTGATGCAGCTCTCCATGCTAATCTATCCTGTGCAAGCTCCTTCATCTCCCAGTACCTACTGCAACCTACATCCTTCTGAATCTGCTTAGTGTATTCATCTCTAGGTCTCCCTCTATGATTTTTACCTTCCATGCTGCCCTCCAATGCTAAATTTGTGATCGCTTGATGCCTCAGGACATGTCCTACCAACCGATCCCTTCTTCTAGTCAAGTTGTGCCACAAACTTCTCTTCTCCCCAGTCCTATTCAACACCTCCTCATTAGTTACGTGATCTACCCATCTAATCTTCAGCATTCTTCTGTAGCACCACATTTTGAAAGCTTCTATTCTCTTCTTGTCCAAACTATTTATTGTCCATGTTTCACTTCCATACATGGCTACACTCCATACAAATACTTTCAGGAACGACTTCCTGACATTTAAATCTATACTCGATGTTAACAAATTTCTCTTCTTCAGAAACGCTTTCCTTGCCATTGCCAGTCTACATTTTATATCCTCTCTACTTCGACCATCATCAGTTACCCTTTTGCTCCCCACATAGCAAAACTCCTTTATTACTTTAAGTGTCTCATTTCCTAATCTAATTCCCTCAGCATCACCCGATTTAATTCAACTACATTCCATTATCCTTGTTTTGCTTTTGTTTATGTTCATATTATATCCTCCTTTCAAGACACTGTCCATTCAGTTCAACTGCTCTTCCAAGTCCTTTGCCGTCTCTGACAGAATTACAAAGTCATCGGCGAACCTCAAAGTTTTTATTTCTTCTCCATGGATTTTAATACCTACTCCGAATTTTTCTTTTGTTTTGTTTAGTGCTTTCTCAATATACAGATTGAATAACATCAGGGAGAGGCTACAACCCTGTCTTACTCCCTTCCCAACCACTGCTTCCCTTTCATGTCCATCGACTCTTATAACTGCCATCTGGTTTCTTTACAAATTGTAAATAGCCTTTCGGTCCCTGTATTTTACCCCTGCCACCTTTAGAATTTGAAAGAGAGTATTCCAGTCGACATTGTCAAAAGCTTTCTCTAAGTCTACAAATGCTAGAAACATAGGTTTGCCTTTCCCTAATCTTTCTTCTAAGAGAAGTCGTAAGGTCAGTATGGCCTCACGTGTTCCAACATTTCTACGGAATCCAAACTGATCTTTCCCGAGGTCGGCTTCTACCAGTTTTTCCATTCGTCTGTAAATAATTTGCGTTAGTATTTTGCAGCTGTGACCTATTAAACTGATACTTCGGTAAACTGATAGTTCTTTGGGATTGGATTTATTATATTCTTCTTGAAGTCTGAGGGTATTTCGCCTGTTTCATACATCTTGCTCACTAGATGGTAGAATTTTGTCAGGACGGGCTCTCCCAAGGCTGTCAGTAGTTCTAATGGAATGTTGTCTAGCCCTGGAGCCTTGTTTCGACTCAGGTCCTTCAGTACTCTATCAAACTCTTCATGCAGTATCGTATCTCCCTTTTCATCTTCATCTACATCCTCTTCCATTTCCATAATATTGTCCTCAAGTACATCGCCCTTGTATAGACCCTCTATATACTCCTTCCAGCTATCTGCTTTCCACTCTTTGCTTAGAACTGGGTTTCCATCTGAGCTCTTGATATTCATACAAGTTGCTCTCTTCTCTCCAAAGGTCTCTTTAATTTTCCTGTAGGCAGTATCTATCTTACCCCTAGTGAGATAAGCCTCTACATCCTAACATTTGTCCTCTAGCCATGCCTGCTTAGCCATTTGCACTTCCTGTCGATCTCATTTTTGAGACGTTTGTATTCCTTTTTGCCTGTTTCATTTAGTGCATTTTTATATTTTCTCCTTTCATCAATTAAATTCAATATTTCTTCTGTTACCCAAGGATTTCTACTAGCCCTCGTCTTTTTGCCTATTTGATCCTCTGCTGCCTTCACTATTTCATCCTTCAGAGCTACCCATTCTTCTTCTACTGTATTTCTTTCCCCCATTCCTGTCAATTGTTCCCTTATGCTCTCCCTGAAACTCTGTACAACCTCTGGTTCTTTCAGTATAGCCAGATCCCATGTCCTTAAATTCCCACCTTTTTGGAGTTTCTTCAGTTTCAATCTACAGTTCATAACCAAGAGATTGTGGTCAGAGTCCACATCTGCCCCTGGAAATGTCTCCAATTTAAAACCTGGTTCCTAAATCTCTGTCTTACCATTATATAATCTATCTGATACCTTTTAGTATCTCCAGGATTCTTCCATGTATTCAACCTTCTTTTATGATTCTTGAACCAAGTGTTAGCTATGATTAAGTTATGCTCTGCGCAAAAGTTCTAACAGACGGCTTCCTCTTTCATTTCTTAGCCCCAATTCATATTCACCTACTATGTTTCCTTCTCCCCCATTCCAGTCACCCAAGACTGTTAAATTTTCGTCTCCCTTCACTACCTGAATAATTTCTTTTATCTCATCATACATTTCTTCAATTTCTTCGTCATCTGCAGAGCTAGTCGGCATATAAACTTGTACTACTGTAGTAGGCATGAGCTTTGTGTCTATCTTTGCCACAATAATGCGTTCACTATGCTGTTTGTAGTAGCTTACCCGCACTCCTATTTTTTTTATTCATTATTAAACCTACTCCTGCATTACCCCTATTTGATTTTGTATTTATAACCCTGTATTCCTCCTGCCACCGAACTTCACTAATTCCCACTATATCTAACTTTAACTTATCCATTTCCCTTTTTAAATTTTTTAACCTACCTGCCCGATTAAGGGATCTGACATTCCACGCTTCAATCCGTAGAACGCCAGTTTTCTTTTTCCTGATAATGACATCCTCTTGAGTAGTCCCCGCCCGGAGATCCGAATGGGGGACTATTTTACCTCCGGAATATTTTACCCAAGAGGACGCCATCATCATTTAACCATACAGTAAAGGTGACATGCCCTCGAGAAAAATTATGGCTGTAGATTCCCCTTGCTTTTAGCAGTTCGCAGTACTATAACAGCAAGGCCGTTTTGGTTAGTGTTACAAGGCCAGATCAGTCAATCATCCAGAGTGTTGCCCCTGCAACTACTGAAAAGGCTGCTGCCCCTCCGTTGTGGTTGCACCTACGGTATGGCTATCTGTATCGTTGAGGCACGCAAGCCTCCCCACCAACGGCAAGGATTGAGAAATGAAATAGTGAAGGCAGCAGTCCTGAGACTGGTTTGATGCAGCTCTCCATGCTACTCTATCCTGTGCAAGCTTCTTCATCTCCCAGTACTTACTGCAACCTACGTTCTTCTGAATCTTCAGCATTCTTCTGTAACAACACACAAGATAGTAAATTTAATTTGTATGAATATCAAAGAAGGGAAAGGTGCAAAGAATATATAGAAGGGTTATACACAAAGAAAATGACTGGAAGACAATGTTATAAAAAGGGAAGAGGAAGTAAATGAGAATGGGAGGGAGATATACTGTGAGAAGAATTTGACAGAGCACTCAATAATGTATGTTGAACTAAGGTGTCTGAATAGACAGTATTCCCTCAGAAATTGAGATCCTGGGAAAGCCATCCATGACGAAACTATCTATTTGATGTGAAAGATACCAAATGGGCAGAATACCCTCAGATTCCAAGAAGAATGTAGTAATTCCACTTCTAAAAAGGTAGATGCTGACAGTATGAACATTACTGAATCATCCATTTAATAAGTTGTGGTCGCAAATCACTGACACAAATTATTTTCAGATAAGATCTCTACAACATTTTGTCATATTTCATTTGTTCAGTGGCTTTTGATATCAGTCTGTCGTGTTTTCAACTGGTGAACCTGGCTGTATGTACCACATGCCCACACTAAGAGACTTCAAGTGTCCAGACAAATATTACTCATCATGTTTTTCATGTGACACCCAGTGTAAACAGAAAGCACTAGTTTGTTTCCCAGTACAAACCAAATTATTTTTAAAGTGGAATTTTACTTTCCCGTTTGATAGAGTGGTCCCAAATTAGTCTTGTGCAATATTTGTTTTATTGATATGTATCAACAAGGACAGCAAAACATACAAAATAACTAGCACTCCAGCAGCAAGAAAGTAGCACAGTTGCATGGCTGTAGTAGTGAGTTGAATAACTAATGGAAATAGCAAGTAACTCCTGTTTTAAAATTTGGTTTCCAGTATGATGCATAACTGCATAAGTCTTCTGGCTTCCGCGGATCAGTACCTGACTGAAGCAGTCGTAGCTATCTGGTTTGACAATACCAAAGTATTTCTGTGAGTAACATCTCTTCTTTTGGACATGTCCAAAAGAACAGACACCAATCGTGATCATGCATCCCCACATATACATGATGAAAATAAAGTAAATTCTGACATTGACCACAACTGGGCACTGAAATGAATTCAATGTTGACAAGTTAAAATTAGTGCCAGACCAGGACTCAAACCCAGATTTCCCACTTTACACGAGTGGTCGTCTTAACTGCTTTGGCTGTCTGAGCGCGCTTTCTGTCCAACAGGGAGTGCTACGTAAGTAGTGTGTGACTAGGCGGGAATTTGAGTTAGACAGAAAATGTGCTTGAATAGCTGATAACCAAAGTGTTTAAGGCAAATGCTCATGTGAACCGGGAAATCTGGGTTCAAGTGCTGGTCCAGCACAAATTTTCACTTGTCACAGTTGAATTGATTTCAGTACCTAGCTGCAGCCAATGTCAGAATTTATTTCATTTCATCATGAATATATAACTGGAATTTGAGTTTTGTTTTTCAGTTAGAAACCAAATAACATGAGAAAAATTACAGAATAAATTAACATTCATATCTCTGTGGCAGATCTGTCAGTAAAAGTGCATTGAAAGTGTAAAAATTACAACTTAACTCATATCTTTATTTTCTACTTCTACAGATAATTTTTCTTTTATTATGACAAGGATAGATTACTGCTCACCATGTAGCAGAGATGCTGAGTCACAGACAGGCACAACAAAAAGACTGTCAAACTATTAAGCTTTCGGCCAAAAAAGGCAACACACACACACACACACACACACACACACACACACACACACACACGGGCATGTGCAAATGCAACTCTCACACATTACCACAGCCTCTGGCTGCTAAGGTGACATGGTCGTGTGTGTGTGTGTGTGTGTGTGTGTGTTTGTTTGTTTGTTTGTTTGTGTGTTTGTGTGTTGTCTCATATTGATGAAAGCCTTTTTTTCCAAAAGCTTACTTGTTTGACAGTCTTTTTGTTGTGCCTATCTGCGACTCAGCATCTCCACTATATGGTGAGTAGTGATCTATCCTTTTCAAAATATTGCATTATTCCATCCTGAGTTTTCCACTGTTTGATTCTACATATAATTTACAGTTTAATTGGGAAGATACTATTTGATTGATTAGTATTTGGTGCCATATAAATTATTAATGAGATTTCTGTATGTATCCTTCATTTCCAGGATTTTTAATGTGGTTTGCAAGGCCATGATTAACCGATGTACATTTTTGATGCAGAACCCAGGATGAGAAGTACCCACACCTGGTATCTTCCTCTCATCTTGTATCTGAGTGATGTGCCCTTCATTTTTAACTTTCACCAGTCTATCCACCTATCCTTCCCAAGGAAGAAACTATTAGTTCTGAAAGCTAAGATAGTGGATGTACTTCATACTTCTATGTATGTCTATTGATTGTACTAGAATTCCACCTCATGGAGGTCAGCAATTCTGTCTCATAAATGTTTAGATTGAGTGTCAGTGAGTTTGTATGTTTAATGGCGAGGACACTTGTATCTGCTTGTCTGTAAAGTCATTTTAAGCAGCCACTTTGACATGTTAGTAATGGTTTGTTTCTTGTACCCATCTTGATTCATTTATTCTCAGCTTCTGACTTGGACCTGGATCGTACTGATGACCTTGCAGCTGTTGGTGATGGCCAGTCAAACATTGGGAACAGGCCCAGAAGCAGGTAATAAATTACCTTAAGAGTTGTATAGAATTATTCCCTACTCACAGAATGCAATAAGTAGCACACCAAAAGTATTTACTTGTAGACAATTATTCTGGTATTCTTTGAGAGAGAGAGAGAGAGAGAGAGAGAGAGAGAGTCTTTCTTTTGCGTGTGTGTGTTTTTTATTAATAATAATAATAGTAGTAGTAGTAGATCTCCATGATATAAGGAGATAAAATCAAACAATGGAAACTCCAGGCTGGAATATCAACAATGTAAGGAAGTGGACAGATTACTACTCACCATAAAGGTGACACATTGAGATACAGATGAGCACAACGAAAAGGGTGTCACATATTTAGCTTTCAGCCAAAGCCTTCTTCAGAATAGGAAACACACATTCGTTCACCCCAGCAAGCATACTTTGTGCACCCATGACCATCATCTCTGGCAGCTCGGACAGGAATGCAGCTTTCATGTTGAATGAAGCAATCTGGAAGGGGTGGGAATGGGAAAGGCATAACAGGGTATGTACGGGGAAAGAAGAGTGCTGTCTAGCAGAGTGTCTTGATAAGGCTATCACTAGGCACATCATTGGAAGGCTATGAGATAAGAGGTGTGAAAGGGGTGGGGGAAGAGGGAGTGGAAAAGGGGAGGAGCAGGTAAAGGGAAAGATTGGGGGTGCATTTGGCAGAGGGTGGCACACAATGAGGGTGAGGGGACATGAATAGGGAGAATGTGACATGAATAGGGAGAATGTGATATGAAAGAGGGAGTGAAAACTATTGGTTAGAAGGTGTGGGGACAGTAGGATACCGTAGTTTGAGGCTGGTATAATTTTGGGAACAGAAAATGTGTTGTAGGCCTAACTCCCATCTCTGCAGTTCAGAAAAGCTGGTGGGGAAGGGGAGAACCGAGATAGCTCGGGCAGTGAAACAGCCATTGAAATTAAGCATGTTATGTTCAGATGCATTCTGTGCCACAGGGTTGCCTAGTTTGCTCTTGGCCATGGTGGCCATTCACCCTGCTGGACAGCTGGATGGTAGTCATACAAATATAAAAAGCTGTGCAATTATTGCAGCAGAGCTGTTATCTGGCATGGGTGTTTTCACATGTGACCTGGTCTCTGATGGGATAGGATAAATCTGTGACAGAACAGGGATGGGAAGTGCTGGTTTGGTGGACTGGAAGGTCCTGCACCTGAGTCTTCCACAAGGATATGATCATTGTGGCAAGGGGTTGGGATTGGGAGGGCCATAGGAATGGACTGGGATGTTGTGGAGGTTGGGCAGGTAGCAGAACACCACATTAGGAGGGGAGGGAAGGATCATGGGTAAGATGTACCTCATTTCAGGGCATGATGATAGGTAATCAAAGGCCTGGCAAAGGATGTGGTTCAGTTGTTCAAGTCTGGGGTAGTGTTGGGTGGTGAATGTGGCACTTGCTTGCAGCTGGTTCTAGGTGGTTGTGGGAGGTGTGTAATGGGAAATGGCACTGGAGATCTGTTTGTGGACTAGTTTTGGGGGAATAGTGCCTGTCAGTGAAGGCCTTGGTGAGATCCTCAGCATGCTGGCCAAGGGAATTCTTGTCACTGCAGATATGCCGTTCCTTGGTGGCCAGGCTGTATTGGAAAGAGTTTTTGGTAGTAAAGTGATTCCAGCTGTCAAAATGCAGGAAATGTTGGTGGATGGAACATGGACAGAGGGGTGGATGGAGCCATCAGAGACGAGGTAGTCAGTGTCTACGAAGGTGGTGTGCTGGATTGAGGAGGACCAGGTGAAGCGGATGGGGAGAAGGTGCTGGGGTTGTGAAGAAATGAAAATAGGGTGTCTTGACCTGGAGTCCAGATTGTGAAGATATCATCAATGAACCTGAACCAGGCTAAGGGTTTGGCATTTTGGGAGGCTAGGAAGGTCTCCTGTAGATGACCCATAAACAGATTGGCACCCACATGCCACCCTTCTATGCCAATGGCTGTGTCACATATTTCTTTGTATACCTTCTCTTCAAAGGAGTAGTGGTTTTGGGTTAGGATAAAGTTATTAAGGTGTACGAGGAATGTGGTAGTGAGTTTGGAGTCTGAAGGACATTGGGAAAGGATGTGGTCAATAGTGGTAAGACATAGAGTGTGAGGGATGTTTTTCTTTAGGGAGGTGGCATCAACAGTGACAGGCAGGGATCAAGGAGGTAAAGGATAAAGGGGTAGAGACGGTGCAGAGTTGATGCAGGAAGTGGTTGGTATCTTTGCTGGTGTTGGAGTCCAGAGTATGGTAATTGGTTGGAAGTGTTGGTCAGAGGGCCGAAATTCTTTCAGTGGGACCACAACAACCAGCCACAATGGGGCATCCAGAATTGTTAGGTTTGTGGATTTTGGGGAGCATGTTGAAGGAGGGTATGCAGGGTGTCATAGGGCTGAGGAAGGAAATGGATTCAAGGGAGCGGTTCTCGGAAGGGCCCAAGGCTTTAAACTGGGATTGGAGATGGTGTAGGATTTCGGGGGTGGGATCACTCTGGCAGAGTTTGTTGATGGAGGAAAGCCTGGGTTGAGCACAATCAATCATTGATACAGTGTGGTTCAGAAGTAAATGTGGTTTGGAGGACAGTGAAAAATCACAGGAAAGAAGAGAAAGAACAGACACTGTGAACATTCGTGATATAGTGAATAGCAACGAAGGAAAATATCACAGAGTTGTAGGATGGAACAAAAGCTGTTTGGCAAAATCAAACAATGGAAATGCCAGTTGGGAATATCAACAATATAGGAAAAGATAGACTGCTATTTACCATATAGTTAACACACTATGTTGCAGACAGTCAGAATAAAAAGATACTTTTACACAAGCTTTCAGCCACAGCCTTTGTTGGAGAAAAAGAAATACACATCATTCCTCACACGAGCAAGCACACCTTATGCACATCTGGCTGCCAACTGTGGCAGCTCAGACCACAATGCAACTATCATGTCGGATGGAAGCAGCAATCTGGAGGAGGCAGGGAAGGGGAAGGGGAAAGGATAGCAGTGTATGGGGAGGAGAAGAGAGGAGCACTGTCTGGCAGAGAGTGTGGGGCGTAGAATGCCAACAGGCACAGCATCAGCATGTTGTAGGGTAGGAGAGCAAAAAAGGAGAGTAGTGGGGGAAGATGAGCAGATACATTGGCAGAGGGTGGCAATCACAGAGGGTAGGAGATGGGAATGGGAAGGAAGTGACAGTACAGAGGGAGAAGAAACTGTTGGGTGGAGGGTGTGGGGACAGCATGCTACTGTAGATTGAAGCTGGGATAATTAAGGGAGCAGAGAATGTGTTGTAAGGATAACTTCCACCTCGCTGTTCAGAAAGGCTGGTGGTGGAGGTGAGGGTCCAGATGATTTTGTTACTGAAGCAGCCATTGAAATTAAGTGTGTTATGTTTTATGGCATTAAGTCAGCATCGGCACGCCAGTTGGGAATGACATGGAAGAGAAGGCTGTGAGAAGAAGTCAGCCAATTACATGCTGACCAACCTCCCTTCCAGGACAACAACGCGACAGCAGCAGCCACTACATAAAGAGAACATAAATGCCCAGCCTTGACTGCTGATGACCTCTTCGATAACAGCATCAACATTAGCTACTTCATAAGGAATCTCTATGTAGCACAGACATGTGTTGTCTATTCTGAAGAAGGTTGATTATTTCGTACATTGCCCTTTGCTTGTGACATGTCTAGCAAAGTAAAGTATCGTAATTGTTTTGTTGTAATAAAACTCATTAATACGAGTTGTTTGATTGTTTGTCTTGTGACCTGAGTACGCAGGATTTCTAGACACAACATTATGTTCAGCTGCATCTGTGCCACAGTTTCATCTACTTTGCTCCTGGCCACCGTTTGGCAGTGACTGTTCAGCCTGTTGGACAGCTGATTAGTGTTTATAGTAATATAAAAAGCTGTGCAATGATTGAAGCAGAGCTGGTAAATTATATGACTGCTTTCACAGGTTTACCAGCTCCTGATGGGGTAGGATATACCTGCGACAGGAGTGGAATAGGAAGTGCTGGGTTTGTTGGTTGGGCAGCTCTTGCATCTGGGTCTTCCACAGGAATATGATATTTTCGGCAAGGAATTGGGATTGGAAGTGGCATAGAGATGAATTACTTGCATGAGTGAATGGCGTGTGTTTCACTTTTTCCAACAAAGGCTATGGCCGCAGGGGGGGGGGGGGGGGGGGGGGAATATTTATTTTGGTGTGGAAGGGGTGACAGTTGTCAAAATGCAGGTACTGCTGGTGGGCTTAGTGTGGACAAAGGTGTGGCTGGAGCCCTAGGAGAGAAGGAAGTCAACATCCAGGGAGGTGACATACTGAGTTGAGGAGAACCAAGTAAAACAGATGGGAGAAAAGGTGAGATTGTGAAAGAATGAGGATAGGGTGTCTCGGCCGAGTCCTATGAACTTGAACCAGACCAGGGATTTGACATTGTGGGAGGCTAAGATGATCTCAAGATAGCCCATAAACAGGTTGGCATAGGAGGGTGCCTTGTTGGCGCTCATGGCAGTACTGCAGATTCGTTTATATACCTTCTCTTCAAAGAAGGCCAAAGGCAACTCTCACACATGACTGTAGTCTCAGGCAACTGAAACCACACTCAGGTTTCCATTGCCTGAGACTGCAGTCGCATGTGTGTATTGCATAAGCGCACGCGCGCGTGTGTGCATGTGGACTGTTGGCGAAGGCCAATGGCTGAAAGCTTTAATTGTGAAAGTCTTTTTGTTGTGCCTATCAGCGACTCAACAACTCCACTATATGGTGAGTAACAACTTTCCTTCTCACAATAATGCTTGAAATTGATTATAGTTGAGAGTTCTGAGAAGTGCCTCATACTGTTGTAGGAAATTTATTATATCTGGGCACTATCCTCCAAATCATGATAGTGTAAAGAAAACTGAAGAGTGAGCCTTGTTAGTGTAATAAGACACCATTTAACGTACATCAGTTCAATGCCCAGCTGATGGTGCAATAATTGTACATTCATTAGGTATTTCACATTTCTCAAAGAGAAAGGTATACTAATTTTTTTTATTTGATTATCTTCTTAAATTAAGATGAAAAATCTCAAAGCTGCAATGAATATAATACTAAAATCTGACACATTCAAGTATTTTTTAATCAATGTGGTTTTCATTAACCACTTTTGCAGGTGATCCATAATTTTATATTTCTTCCACACATTTTCTAATTACCTCAAATCCTTGAAATTCTGGTTCATATATTGTTATTTGTGATTAACCACTCAATTAGGATTTTCCATGTTGCATTAATAAGGAAATCATAATAAATATGATGCTACTACATTGCTGCTGTGACCTCAGTTGTATCCACATGAAAAGTCTTCATGTCAGTTCCACACTTCTTATTAGTATCTGCTACATACTTCTTTTATTTGTTCAGAAAAAATGCTTCGCCTTAAACTGATACAGATATGAATTTAAGGATGGAAAATCTGGTATGGAATAACAGCTGTTATAAAGAAAGGATTGCTATTGATTGGTAGAACAGTATGATTTTCCTTCCTCATCAGTGTATTTTGCAGTAAGGTTGACAGCTTTATAATGAGGATTATAATTTGAATTGTTGCTATCACTTCTTTACATTACTACAAGGTCTTACTTCGTAAATCCTTCCTCAGAGAACTATGGTTGCATGTGATATCATTCAGCTCATCGGTCAATGGACGCTTATGATTTGTCTCATCTTCCTGGAGAATCTTATGTACGCTCCATGACTGTTGAGAAGACTTTACTTGGTACATAAACATGGGATACGATCTTGATATAAGTGTTCAGTCTGTCACTCACACACAGCAGTCAGCACTCATCTGCACTGCTGTTTTTTATATGATATGCCTGTCATAGGTACAGAGTGCGAATCTGAGCTGTGGCTCTTGAGTAAAGCATTGTAGGAATTTGCTGGTTTTTAAAAATGACATGTGTCTTAAAATGTATGTTTTATGGTAAGTGTATTAATAGCTTCAACACAAAAAACCAAGTTGATACTGTCAGGTACACAGGTGAGAGCCCACAGCACACACTGAACAGTAACTAACTGCTCATTGGTGGCTGCTGGCCAGCTGGCTGCCATGGCTACACTCCATACAAATACTTTCAGAAATCACTTCCTGGCACTTAAATCTATACTCGATGTTAACAAATTTCTCTTCTTCAGAAACGCTTTCCTTGCCATTGCCAGTCTACATTTTATATCCTCTCTACTTCGACCATCATCAGTTACCCTTTTGCTCCCCACATAGCAAAACTCCTTTATTACTTTAAGTGTCTCATTTCCTAATCTAATTCCCTCAGCATCATCCGATTTAATTCAACTACATTCCATTATCCTTGTTTTGCTTTCGTTGATGTTCATCTTATATCCTCCTTTCAAGACACTGTCCATTCAGTTCAACTGCTCTTCCAAGTCCTTTGCCGTCTCTGACAGAATTACAATGTCATCGGCGAACCTCAAAGTTTTTACTTCTTCTCCATGAATTTTAATACCTACTCCGAATTTTTCTTTTGTTTTGTTTAGTGCTTTCTCAATATACAGATTGAATAACATCGGGGAGAGGCTACAACCCTGTCTTACTCCCTTCCCAACCACTGCTTCCCTTTCATGTCCATCGACTCTTATAACTGCCATCTGGTTTCTGTACAAATTGTAAATAGCCTTTCGGTCCCTGTATTTTACCCCTGCCACTTTTAGAATTTGAAAGAGAGTATTCCAGTCAACATTGTCAAAAGCTTTCTCTAAGTCTACAAATGCTAGAAATGTAGGTTTGCCTTTCCTTAGTCTTTCTTCTAAGAGACGTTGTAAGGTCAGTATTGCCTCATGTGTTTCAGTATTTCTACGGAATCCAAACTGATCTTCCTCGAGGTCAGCTTCTACCAGTTTTTCCATTCGTCTGTAAAGAATTAGTGTTAGTATTTTGCAGCTGTGGCTTATTAAACTGATAGTTCGGTAATTTTCACATCTGTCAACGCCTGCTTTCTTTGGGATTGGAATTATTATATTCTTCTTGAAGTCTGAGAGTATTTCGCCTGCTTCACACATCTTTCTCACCAGATGGTAGAGTTTTGTCAGGACTGGCTCTTCCAAGGCTGTCAGTAGTTCCAATGGAATGTTGTCTACTCCGGGGGCCTTGTTTCGTCTCAAGTCTTTCAGTGCTCTGTCAAACTCGTCACGCAGTATCACATCTCCGATTTCATCTTCATCTACGTCCTCTTCCATTTTCATAATATTGTCCTCAAGTACATCGCTCTTGTATAGACCCTCTAAATACTCCTTCCACCTTTCTGCTTTCCCTTCTTTGCTTAGAACTGGGTTTCCATCTGAGCTCTTGATGTTCATACAAGTGGTTCTCTTATCTCGAAAGGTCTCTTTAATTTTCCTGTAGGCAGTATCTATCTTACCCCTAGTGAGATAAGCCTCTACATCCTTATATTTGTCCTCAAGCCATCCCTGCTTAGCCATTTTGCACTTCCTGTCGATCTCATTTTTGAGATGTTTGTATTCCTTTTTGCCTTCTTCATTTACTGCATTTTTATATTTTCTCCTTTCATCAATTAAATTCAATATTTCTTCTGTTACCCAAGGATTTCTACTAGCCCTCTTCTTTTTACCTACTTGATCCTCTGCTGCCTTCACTACTTCATCCCTCAAAGCTACCCATTCTTCTTCTACTGTATTTCTGTGCCCCATACGTTTCAATTGTTCCCTTATGCTCTCCCTGAAACTCTGTAAAACCTCTGGTTCTTTCAGTTTATCCAGGTCCCATCTCCTTAAATTCCCACCTTTTTGGAGTTTCCTCAGTTTTAATCTACAGGTCATAACCAATAGATTGTGGTTAGAGTCCACATCTGCCCCTGGAAATGTCTTACAACTTAAAACCTGGTTCCTAAATCTCTGTCTTACCATTATATAATCTATCTGATACCTTTTAGTATCTCCAGGGTTCTTCCATGTATACAACCTTCTTTCATGATTCTTAAACCAAGTGTTGGCTATGATTAAGTTGTGCTCTGTGCAAAATTCTACCAGGCAGCTTCCTCTTTCATTTCTTAGCCTCAGTCCATATTCACCTACTAAGTTTCCTTATCTCCCTTTTCCTACACTCGAATTCCAGTCACTCATGACTATTAAATTTTTGTCTCCCTTCACTACCTGAATAATTTCTTTTATTTCATCATACATTTCTTCAATTTCTTCGTCATCTGCAGAGCTAGTTGGCATATAAACTTGTACTGCTGTAGTAGGTGTGGGTTTCATATCTATCTTGGCCACAATAATGCGTCCACTATGCTGTTTTTAGTAGCTTACCCGCATTCCTATTTTCCTATTCATTATTAAACCTACTCCTGCATTACCCCTATTTGATTTTGTGTTTATGACCCTGTAGTCACCTGACCAGAAGTCTTGTTCCTCTTGCCACCAAACTTCACTAATTCCCACTATATCTAACTTTAACTTATCCATTTCCCTTTTCAAATTTTCTAACCTACCTGCCCGATTAAGGGATCTGACATTCCATGCTCCGATCCGTAGAATGCCAGTTTTCTTTCTCCTGATAACGACATCCTCTTGAGTAGTCCCCACCCGGAGATCCGAATGGGGGACTATTTTACCTCCGGAATATTTTACCCAAGAGGACGCCATCATCATTTAATCATACAGTAAAGCTGCATACCCTCGGTAGAAATTACGGCCTTGCTTTCAGCCGTTCGCAGTACCAGCACAGCTATGCCGTTTTGGTTATTGTTACAAGACCAGATCAGTCAATCATCCAGACTGTTGCCCTTGCAACTACTGAAAAGGCTGCTGCCCCTCTTTAGGAACCAAACGTTTGTCCGGCCTCTTAACAGATACCCCTCTGTTGTGCTTGTACCTATGGTACGGCTATCTGTATCGCTGAAGCACGCAAGCTTCCCCACCAACGGCAAGGTCCATGGTTCATGGGTGAGGGGGGGGGGGGGGGGGGTCAAATGCAATATTCACTTTATATATTTTTTTCAAAGTAACTTTCTCTCTCTCTCTCTCTCTCTCTCTCTCTCTCTCTCTCTCTCTCTCTCTCTCTCTCTCTCTCTCTCTCTCTCTCCAAAAATAGTGCCTACATCCACATGCGTACTCTTCAAACCACTCTGGCAGAGATTTCGTAGCCTTATAGCACATTTTGGGTTTTTTCCTGTTCGAGTTGTTGTGTGGAACACCGGCATTATGACTGCTTAAATGCCTGTGCACACAGCATAATTAGTCAGATATTCCCCCCAGGGGCTCAGCATTCACTTGCTGAGTACGGGCTTGGCGACCCCGGGGTCCTGAGCTGGGGACTGGTCTGCGCCGCCAGTGTCCTATCACCGTAACCCCCGAACATGCTTCAGCGACCACCGTACGGCGCGGCGGTGAAATGTTGTGTGCTGCGGGGAATGGTAATCTTGGCTTGACCGCCTGGATTGCGAGGAAGGCCAACCTCTATAAAAACCCCTCAATCTTTCGGTGTGCTCCGCGCCTAGAAGATGCATGGCTCTTGGGGTGGAACAGTCGCAAGCGGGCAACCTCTGGGGCACCTGCCGCACCCCAGTTGTATGAGGCTTACTCAGGCACGCGGGGCTCTGTCTGAGCGGACTTTTAGTTCCCTAGCTGCTCGTGGGACCGCAATGGACCCTTCGACCTCTACATTTCCCCCTACCAGTGGCTTGGGTGGGCCGCTGGTAGGAAAACACACCCAATCGAAAAAGCGGCTACGCGCTGCGAGTCCTCCAGCGCCTGGTGTTGCTAGAGATTTAACAGAATGTAGTAACGGAGCACATGCTGATAATCAGAATGTGTTTTTGATTATTAAAAGGAAGGAGGGTAGCTTTGAGAGGGTTTCTCCCTTTTACATCCACAAGGGTCTTGAGGGAATTGCAGGAACACTGAAATCTGTAAAGCGACTGCGCAATGGGACTCTGTTAGTTGAAACTTCTAGTTCCCGTCAAGTCGCTGCCCTTCAGAAAGCAAATTGTCTAGGAGAGTACGCTGTCGAGACCGAGCTCCACTCCACTTTGAATTATAGTAAGGGTGTTGTGACGTGTAGGGACTTGGTGGATATCCCCATAGACGTGCTAAAATATGTGTGGGCTGACGAAGGAATTGTTGACGTGCAGCACATTATGAAACGAGTCAATGGGGACCTCGTCAAATCTGACTCTTTTATTCTCACATTCAGTTGCCCGAGACTCCCGGAGCATGTTAAAGCGGGGTTCTTACGTTTGCCCGTACGGCCATATTTCCCCAACCCGATGCGCTGTTTTAAATGTCAGCGCTTTGGGCATACTACGTTGGGGTGCAATGGAATAGCCACGTGTGGTAAATGTGGTCAGCCTGCCCATGACGGAGCCGATTGTTCATCGCCTGTGAAGTGCGTGAATTGCTCTGGGAGTCACCCTGTCTGGAGCCGGATCTGCCCCATCTATCTCGAAGAGCAGAAGGTACAGGAGATTAAAACATCTAAGCGCATCCCCTATGGTGAGGCCAAGAAGATCTTTAAGGCCATGCAACCTCCTGTGTTTTCAACATCTTTCGCTTCCGCTCTCAAAAAACCGGTACAACTGGCCACTGTTGCTACACAAACGGAGGTTGCTAGTGTTAGCACTAAAACCTGCGCTTGCCAGTGCACTTGTGCTGCTGCGGTTGTTTTGCAATCTGCGGCTCTCCCCGCTACATCGGACAAGGCCGTGGTTGCTGACATTGAGGTACTTCCAGCCTCCCCCCATATGGCGCCTTCTGCCCAGGCGAGTCAACCTCCAACTGTTGACAAGGCTCTGCATTCCAAGCCCCCCAAGACAAAGCCTCAGAAGATGAAGGTTCTGCCACCTGAGGAGACTAGTCAGCGTCGGTCCGATGACGAGGCCATCGTACTGTCTGACATCTCCCATGGGTCGTCATCGGAGCTTATGGACATTAATGTCGACCGGGGGCGATCTTCTCACCCCAGGAATAAATCTCCGGCCAGTACGGTCTCTCCTCCAAAGCACAGAGGCAGGGTGAAAGTTCAGCCACCCTGATCACTGGCTCCCATATTACAGTGGAACCTGAATGGGTTCAGGACGCATGTGGCCGAATTACAACTCCTTATACGAGAGTTCCCCTTGTGCTTATGTCTCCAAGAGACACATTTTCGGGCCACTGATTCTCCTTCTTTACGGGGCTATACCGTATATCGAAAAGATGATCTGACGGGGCAAAGGGCAAAGGGTGGTGTTGCGGTTTTTGTCCGTGACGTGCACCCCTCATCTGAGCTCCCTCTCGTCACCGACTTGCAAGCAGTTGCAGTTGACATTCTTATGGGTCGGAGGCTCACAGTCTGTTCTGTTTATTTACCACCTCCGGATGCGATAGACTCTGAGGCTCTCACGGACCTTATTAGCCAACTCCCTCGCCCATTTCTTCTTCTGGGGGACTTCAACGCTCATAATGTCTTATGGGGCTCTCCGACTACTTGCCCCAGGGGTCGCATTCTGGAAAGCATCATGATGTCTGAAGAACTGTGCCTCCTCAACTCTGGTGCTCCCACTCATTTCTGTACTGCTTCCGGATCGTCATCGGCTATTGATCTTTCCTTTTGCTCTCCAGCACTCGCGGATTCTGCTCTGTGGGAGGCTGCAGCTGACCTCCATTCTAGTGACCACTTCCCCCTCTGGATTCGCCTCCTGGATGAGGCTGTGGCATTACCAGTGCCGTCCCGGTGGCACCTTTGCAGAGCTGACTGGACACTTTTCAGCCAACTGGCTGTTTTGGAACACCGTGCCAGCGTCCACGAATGGGTAGACCATGTTGTAGCCGTGATCTCTCATGCTGCTGAATTGTCAATCCCACGGTCATCCGGTCATCCCAAGAGGCGTCCTGTCCCTTGGTGGACCACTGAGTGCCACTCAGCCATCCGCGCCCGCCGTGCAGCACTGCGCCGCTTCAAGTGCCGTCCCTCAGCTGACAATCTTGCGGCCTTTCGGGTGGCAAGGGCCAGAGCGCAGCGAGTGATTAAAGAGAGCAAACGATGGTCATGGCAATCGTTCTTGAATTCCATCTCTCGCTCCACTAATTCTACGAAAGTATGGGAAGCCATCAGGAGGATTTCCGGGAAACTCAGCCAGCTACCTGTCACGGCATTGCTGCATCAGGGATGTCTCCTCACGGCGCCGAGAGACATTGCCCAGACACTGGCCATGCATTTTGCGGAATCTACCGCCACTATTAACTGTGATCCAGATTTCTGCCGCTACCGCACTGCTGTCGAAAGGGGTCACTTGGACTTCCGGTCTCTAAATTCTGAACCCTATAACTGCCCCTTCACAATGTGGGAACTGGATTCTGCGCTGTCTGTGGCTCATGATACTGCGCCTGGTCATGATCAAATCCGGTACAGCATGCTGCGGCACCTGTTGCTGCCATCCAAGGAAGTTCTCCTGAACTGTTTCAATATGATATGGTTATCTGGCACGTACCCTGACTCGTGGAGGGAGGCAATTTTGATTCCCCTCCTCAAACCAGGGAAGGACCGAACGCATCCCAGTAGTTATCAGAGTATTGCCTTGACGAGCTGTGTTGGGAAGACGTTGGAACGCATGGTCAACCGCCGCCTCGTTTGGCTGCTCGAGACCAGGCAGCTCCTTAGCCCCTCTCAGTGTGGCTTTCGGAGATGTCCTTCCACTATAGACAACTTGACCCTGCTTGAGGCCTCCATCCAGCAGGCCTTTCTACGTAACCAGCATTGTCTAGGGGTCTTCTTTGACATTAATAAGGCGTATGACACTACTTGGCGCCGCCTTATCCTCAATCAACTCCATGAGTGGGGCTTTCGTGGCCGTCTCCCCATCTTCATTCGGTCCTTTCTTTCTCACCGCCTCTTTCGGTATCGGGTTGGTAATGTGCTATCGGATTTGTACGTGCAGGAGAATGGTGTTCCTCAGGGCAGTGTTTTAAGTTTCACCCTCTTTGCCGTTGCTATTAACAGTATCACGTCCACTATCCGGAGTCCTGCCCAATGCTCCTTGTTTGTGGACGATTTTGCTGTTTTCTGTTCTTCCTCCAGTCTTGTCAGTGCTAGTCGGCAGTTACAGCTTACGATAAAGCGCTTAGAGGCATGGACTGCAAAGACGGGTTTTACCTTTTCTGCAGATAAATCTGTGTGTGTTCATTTTAATCGTTCTCGGCGTCTTTTTACCTCCCCTGAATTGCGTCTGAGGGACACCGTTCTTCCTTTTAGAGACACTGTGAGGTTCCTGGGCCTCACTTTTGATTCCAAGTTGTCGTGGTTGCCTCACCTTAAAGACCTCAAGGTGCGGGCCCTGAAGGCACTGAATATTTTGAAGTGTCTGAGCCATCGGTCCTGGGAAGCAGATCGGGCGCGTCTGCTGCAGTTTTTTAGGGCTTTCGTCCGATCGCGTCTTGACTATGCTTGCACCGTGTATGGGTCAGCAAGGCCTTCGTATCTGAAGATCCTTGACGCAGTACACCATGAGGGTATCAGGCTGGCCACTGGTGCCTTCCGTACCAGTCCCATCCCCAGCCTGTGTGCTGAGGCAGGGGAACGGCCGCTCGCCATCCGGCGGAAACTCCTCATGGTGCGACGGGTGTGTCATTTCCTTGCCTGTCCTACCTCCCCTGCGTACCCTATCATTGCCCGACCGCCTATGGAACGTCTCTTTTCCAGTCGTCCCAGGGCAACGAGACCATTTGGGATTCGTGCCAAGCATTTGCTTGAGTCCCTTGGTGTGGAGCGTGTGGCCCCCCAACGACAAGGTTTTACTCGCCTGCCTCCCTGGTTGCTCCAGAGGCCCAGCATCCTTTTAGACTTGTCGGAGAACCGGAGGAACTGCACTCCGGCGTTTGTTTTTACCTCCTTATTTTACGATATTTTAAACCAGCATCCGGACCATGTACCTGTATTCACAGATGGCTCTAAACAGGGGGACACTGTGGGTTGTGCTGTTGTTTTCCCTGATCGAGTCGTCAAGTTACGGCTTCCTGCGGCGTTTACCATCCTCGATGCCGAATTGTTTGCAATCTTGCGGGCATTGGAGCAGATGAGATGTGATCCCAGTCTTAAGTTCCTCATCTTTTCTGACTCCCTGAGTGCCCTTCAGACCTTGCAACACTTGTACCCAGCGGATACGGTCGTCCAGAACATCCATGATGCCCTACTCCTCCTGCAACGGCAGGGGAAGGAGGTTTCTTTCTGCTGGGTGCCGGGGCATGTGGGTATTAGGGGAAACGAACTGGCGGATGTGGCTGCCAAAGATGCATGTTCCCTCCCTCACGTTGTTGAATGTGCCGTCCCCCTCCATGCTGTAACCTCCCTTTTGCGTTTTCGTGTTATGCATCAATGGGAAGAGGAGTGGTTGGCAGTTTCTGACAATAAGCTGCGTCTGGTAAAGGCCACTACGCGACTATGGCGTACGTCCTACCAGTCATACAGGCGGGATGAGGTTCTCCTCACTCGCCTCCGCATTGGACACAGTCCCTTCACGCATGGTTTTTTACTCCGGCGGGAAGACCCCCCAATCTGCAGTGCTTGTGGCGTCCAGATTACTGTCCGCCACATTTTACTTGACTGTCTTTTATTCTCTGACCAGAGGGCGGTGGTTTCCTTGCCACCGGATTTGCCCTCTATTTTGCAAGACGACGCAGCGACTGTGGTTAAGGTCTTACGGTTTTGTGTCCTGTCCAATCTGTTGCCTCGGATTTTAGGGAGAGGGTTTTAATGTGCTGCTGGGTGACTGGCTCACCCAGGTTTTAGGTAAGAGGTCCGCCAGTCACGATTACCTCCTTGTTTCCCTTCGGTATCTGTTCTCTTTTCCTTGTGTTTCCTTTCCTTTTTTAGTGTGTTTCTTCTCCTCTTGTTTTGCCTCTGTATGTGCGCATATGGAACTGCGTCAGGCCTGTGTCTTTTAGCCGTTCTCCTTGTTCGGCGTCCGTCTTCGTCCCTTCATCGTTTGTGTTCCTGTTTCTATGCGTTTGGGCGCTGATGACCACGCTGTTTAGTGCCCGTAAACCTCAAACACACACACACACACAGTCAGATACTGCCTTCTCAGTCGCTACGGAAGTAATATGTAGGAGGCAGGAATGTATTTTTAGATTACTTACTTAATACTGGTTCTCAAAACTATAGAAGTAGGCTTTCACTGGATAGCTGGTGTTTATCTTTGAGTGCCTACCCGTTCAGGTTCTTCAATATAATAGGGACACTCTCGTGTTAGTAAAATAAACCTGTCTTATCCATGCTGCCCCCTTTGAATATGTTCAATATTCCCGTTTAGTCCCATTTGTCATGTGCCCCACACACTTGAGAAATGATCTGGGATGGATTGTATGGATGTTTTGTAAGTGGTTTACTTCATAGACTGATTCAATTTTCCCAGGATCCTACATATGAAACAAAGTTTGCCATCTGCTGTACCTACGACTGAGCCTGTTCCATTCTGTATCTCGACAAATTGTTATACCCAGATATTTTATCAGTTGACTGATTCCAGGTGTGACTTATTGAGTAATGATTATAGGATACTACTTTTCTGCATTTTTAAAGTGCTCAGTTATACATTTCAAAACAAACATTCCAAGACTTACCAAGCGGGAAAGCGCCGGCAGACAGGCACAATGAACAAAACACACAAACACACACACAGAATTACTAGCTTTCGCAACCGATGGTTGCTTCTTCAGGAAGGAGAGGGAAAGACGAAAGGATGTGGGTTTTAAGGGAGAGGGTAAGGAGTCATTCCAATCCCGGGAGCGGAAAGACTGCTTGTGTCTGTGTATGTGCGGATGGATATGTGTGCGTGTGTGTGTGTGCGAGTGTACACCTGTCCTTTTTTTCCCCCTAAGGGAAGTCTTTCCGCTCCCGGGATTGGAATGACTCGTTACCCTCTCCCTTAAAACCTACATCCTTTCGTCTTTCCCTCGCCTTCCTGAAGAAGCAACCATCGGTTGCGAAAGCTAGTAATTCTGTGTGTGTGTTTTGTTCATTGTGCCTGTCTGCCGGCGCTTTCCCGCTTGGTAAGTCTTGGAATCTTTGTTTTTAATATTTTTTCCCATGTGGAAGTTTCTTTCTATTTTATTTACAATTATACATTTCTGTATAATTGAAGCTAGATGCTGATCTTTATGTGTCTTTGAAGTCTTACATACGAGGTGTGTCAAGAAAGTAAGTTCTGTTTCATTCAGCCACCTCTTCAGGATTAGTGTTGCAGTTCCACACGTTTGTGTTTACATTTGTTAATGATCATTCAAAATGTGTAAGGCAATCTCTGAGTGCACAGATTGTGAAGTGTGTTCTGAGATACAGTATTTTTGAATGCAATGTGTTGTGTTTTGAACTTTAAATGGAAACATGGTTCCAGTTTGATACTAAATAAAACACTTTTATTAGTTCGTAGAACTGTAGTAATGTGATTAAACTCAGTAAACGAAATAATGCAAAGAAGCACATATATGAAATTGTCCATTGCAATGATGCCAGAGATGAATGTTCTAGCAGAGACACAGATTCTAAATGAAAATTGCAACACCCCCACTAGAAGTGATGCCTCGTAGTATTTCAGCTGCGTAATCCAAATCCTTGAATTAGTTAATGATGTCTGCCTCTTGGCAGTGGCTTTGTCATCATGGCTTTAGACATTCCTCTCATTTAAATTTGCTCCACTGTAATTTCTCCTGAATCATTTTTTTCTGTGATGAAATGATGTCTGGTGTCAGAGTGTTTAGTGCAGCCTTTGTATCCACTTGTCTTTGACAGATCAGGTGCACCTTTGTTGTCACAAAATAATTTAATTGGGCCTTCTTTTGGGAAAGGGGATATTTCTCTTTGCAACCGTTGCAGCCAATGTGCTACCTGACGTGCAGAAGCTAATGTACTTTGCTTCTGTCGTCAAGGCAGCTGCTGTTGGTTGTTTTGAGTGTTCCATGAAATTGCTGCACCTTGTGAATAAACAAGAAACCAGTGATCAATTCTCTATCTGCATTGTCCTCAGCCCAGCCAGCACCAGTGTATCCTGTGATGTCATGATCCTCATTTGTAGAAAATTGTAGTTTGAGATCTTTAGTTCCTTTCAGGTATCTAAGGATACTTTTTACAGTTGGCCAGTGAAGTACTCCTGGGTTAGTATTAAACTGACTCACCACTCCAGTTGCCTGTGCTAAATCTGGTCTAGTACCTCACTGAGCATACATTAGGCTACCTATAACTTTTCTGTATGGGACATTCTTCATGGCAGTTTTTTCTCTCTCTGCCTTTGGGCCATTTCATGAAGTAATACTTGACTATTATCAAGCAAACTGGATGGCAATCTTCATGTTGTATTTTTGTAAAATCTGATTTATATAATAGGTCTGGTCCCACCATATAAGCTTACACTTGCGATCTCTTGTTACTTGTGTTCATAGACAACAGGGTACATCTCCAAGGTCTTTTAGTTTAAAGTGTTCCTTTAATTCCTCTTTAAATGCAATTTTTTGTTGCAGATTGTTGCAAAAACTCAGCATGTTATCTACATGAACTGCTAAAATGAATATATTGCTTCCTTCATTTTTGTAGTAAACACGAGTATCAGCTGTGGATCTACTGAAATTCAGACCTAGTAGAGCTTTGTCCAGTTTAATGTTCCAACAGCAACTTCCCTATTTAAGTCTGTAAACTGCTTTCTTAAGTCTTTTAATGCCTTCATCTTTAAATGACTTTGTCTTGTAGTCAGCTGTGCGAATCTTAACATAAATTTCTTCTTTTAAGTCCACTTGCAATAAAATAAAATAAAAAAGAAAACACACACACACACACACACACACACACACACACACACACACACACACACACACCTGTCACTAAATCACAATGAGCAATGTCCAAGTCATATTTGTCAGTTGAACTAAATAAATATGTGATATGTGAGTGAATTATACAAAATCACTGGATCACTGGCACACAAGTTTCTTCATAGTCCAGTCAGAGACTTGTGCACATCCCTTAACTGCCAGATGAACTTTCTTCTTTGATCTTGGTATTTGGGAAGATCTTAGAGTACTTGTTGAGGTGGTTCAAAGTCTTCATTTGTTTTAACTGAGTCAGATTCTTCTGAAATGCTATTATCTGCTGTGATGTCCTTGAATTGTCTTATGCCTCAACTGAACCTGATTCATCTGAAACACTGTTATTTGGCATAGTGTCCCCTTAATCATTTTGCACCTCAGTGCTGTGCTCAGAAAGTTGAACTGTTTAAATGTATCAATACAACAGTCAGTTTGTGATGTCATCAAACTGCTGCCTAAGATCGCGGAGTCGTGCCCACATGTGTTATGAAGTTTGTCGTGGGGAAGAGTTGGCACTGTTTGACACAAAGCCCCACAAATTGTCTAATTTCAGTGCTTCTTATTTTCTTTTAAAGTTTTTGTGCTTTTGAATTTCTGTGACATCTCTGCACATCCTAGTACAGTTACATCTTTGTAAAACTACAGTATTGGTAGAAATGAATCTGGTGGTCTTCTGGTCCCAGTGCTCAATCTGTATTGCCAATTTATCCATGCTGCCCAGATGATAGTTTCTCATTTGTTGCTTAACACTATGCCATCTGGCGACACTACAGTGGTGTCATGTGCGGAATGGCAGTAAACGGCCAGCGACACCGCGGTGGTGTCATGTGCATAGTATCACTCAGTGGCCGGTGACACCACAGTGGTGTCATGAGCAGTGGCCAGCAACAGCACAATAATATCTTTTGCATTCTGTTGGTGTTTTGTTTAGGTAACAATAAGTCACACACATTTACAAGTTTTTTGTCTTCATAAGTACTTGTGCCCTTTCATCATGGCAGACAAAAGAGACGATACAATGAATACACGGATGTCTTGTCTGACATTCTGGATGACTTGGCTGATTGAGAAGAAGACATTGGATATCAAAAGAATGAAAGTGAACCAGAATCGCCAGAAGATAGTGAAATATGTCCAAGAAGAACTGAATAATAAATTTGATGGATCTCTGAGTCCAAACATGTTTCCCAAATATACACTGTGTGTCGAGGATGTCGTAGTATTATATATTGGGAACGATCTATTTGGATACATTAGCAATGAAACCAATGAGTACTACAGTCAAAATTGCAATAGAAGGAAACCGGATAAAAAATTCCGAATTTGTTGACGTTACGGGACCTGAACTTAGAAAATGATTTCAGTTTGCTATCCTTATGGGAATTGCAAAAAAGGCAAAGATCGATGATTACTGGTCAATGAATCCGTTAATAGACACACCAATATTTTGCAAAACGATGTCCTGCAACCGATTCAGACAAATATGATCATTTTTACATTTTTCTGACAACAATAATAAGCCACAAAATGCTGACCAGCTTTACAAAAGGCAACTCGTAATTGATTACTTTTACAAAAAGTTTAAAGAAACATTTAGTATAATTCAAAACATCTCAACTGATGAAGGAATGATACCGTGATGTGGACGGTTAAATTTTAAAGTTTACAATCCGTCAAAAATTATAAAATATGGCATACTCTTTCGGATGCTGTGTGATTCGAGTACGGGATACATATCCTCATTCAAGATATATTCCAGCACTTCTCAGCCCTTAGCAAAAACATTGATGGAACTATTGACACCTTCTTATGGAAAGTGGTATCACCTCTACATGGATAATTATTATAACAGTGCAGAACTTGCAAGACGTTACTTGAAAATAAAATTCGAGTTTGTGGAACAATACGGCAAAATAGAGGATTTCCGGAAAAATTAAAGCGCACAAAAGTCAATGTGTTTAAAGTTGTCATCGACGAAAAGTACTCACACAGGTATGGAGAGCTTCAGAAACTGAAATGATAAGAATGATCTCTACAGTACATAATGCCACTTTGACTGGCACTCACAGAAAATGTAAAAAAAACCAATTACACAATAAAAAAACCTGAAAGTGTATTAGACTACAACAAATACATGAACGGAGTGGATCAGGCAGTCCAGTATTTGAGTTATTACCCTATATGCGGAAAAACTATAAAATAGTAAAAATAAATTGCATGTACCTCTATCATTGCGCATTATTTAATGCATTCCGCACATGTCAATATTTCAATACAGAACACAAGAGTCTCTGATTTCACAATTTTTTATTCAAAGTGTCTGATTCGCAGATAAAAGACCATGTACCTACTACTGAGCAAAATGTGGAGGTTGCCACTACATCGTGTACATCTCATCATGTTCTGGTTGACAGACTTTCTGGTCACATAAACCAACACCAACTAATACTTGTTTCCAAAACGAATAAACGAAAACGAAAAATTGCCATGTATGTTCCAAAAACAAAAACAGAACAACTACAAACTTAATGTGTAAGTCTTGTGGAAATGTGTTACATCTGGGAGACTGTTTTGCTGCATATCATATGAAAGAGAAACACTAAGTACCAAAGACAATGCAAATAAACAAACATATGAAATAAACAAATTTTGTATTTATGTACGTATGTATATCTTCAACATTTCATGAAAGTAGGGGAAGAGGGTTGACTACTTATGAGAACTAATGATGAGGTTAGTAAAACTTAACAATTTACAATCTCCTGATAATGTCAAGAACGGCTGGCGACAAGCCAAGTAATCTGAAATAATGCAGCCGGCGGCAAGCAAATACATTTGTGCGAGACGTGCAGATGGCAAAGAGTTAAGATGTGTGTTAATGCTTGTTTCCATGGTTCCTTTGTACACTTGACCAAATGTGCGAGGGATTTGATATATCCTTGCTATGGCAACCAGCGAGATGGGTACTTTGCAGTGTTCCAAAATTCATGCTTGTTTCTTGCTGGTTTAAACACTATATAAATACAACGCCTTCTTGGTACTTTGCTGACTGATCTGCAACAGCTTTTATAAGTGGGGGGAAAACTAACCCTTTGGTTGGCTCTTTTCATTAGAAACTCCAGATGTCTTAGGATGTAGTACAATACTCTTTGTCAGAGCAACTGTTTTTTCTGGAGGCAATTCTTAAATGATTGAGCTTGTTCTCAGGGTAATGTGGTCCACTGATTCTCTTAGCTCAGACCACCATTGGTTTGATTACTTCCCTTTTCTGCCCGAAATGGTGATTGGAATTTTTGTGAAAATACCTGTCTGTGTGAGTGGCCGTTCTGAAGACTTTATGCTCTAAAGCTCCATGAGGTTTTCTAAGTACCTGTACATCCAAAAATGAAATTTGACTGCCTTTCTCTTTTTCCATTGTGAACTTTATTTTTATTTGTACTTTACATTAGAATCAATATCTTAATTAATTACATCATTAATGCAATTAATTATGTGGGGTAACATAGGTAATTATAATGCATTGAATGAATTTAAAATAGAAACCATCACCCATTATATTCAAAACTACCAAAACAGCAGGAGAAAGCATCTACAATGAATGAACTCAAATCTACAGTACCACCCCAACAGTCTAAGATCAGTAGGTCGACCAGTGGAAAGATTGCAGAAGACCTTCTGGGTGAGACTGTTACAGGTCAAGAGGCCTAATACTTGGAATTAAGAAGAAGAAGAAGAAGAAGATGATGATGATGATGATAAAAATATCATTCAGGAAATTTATAAATTCTGAGAGTTCTTTCTCTCCCTGTAACAAAAATGTTTTTAGTGTACAGAAACCAACACAAGGGTTTTGTCTTCGTTGTCTGAAGGGCCACTTCAAACTTTTTGGTCAGAGAAATATGCCTTTGACCACGCCCTAATTCCCATAAAACAAAGATCATCAGTAATGCAAATACTGGCTGCAAAAGCTGTAGTGTAATAAATATGTAATGTACTGAATCAACTGTGAGAAAGCTAAGTGGCAAAGATGTTATCTGAGAGAGTCTATGATAATTATATTGTTGACTTGGAATATTACTCTCTCTGTGGTTTACTCGTAACTAAGAGTAACTAGAATTTTCTGTTCACGTCTTTTGATGTTATGTGGAGAATTGTACAAGAGACACAATAAACTGTTATTATTTCGTGATAACAAAGGTAAGCATCACGACCTTTATTAGTATTTTTGGAAGTATTGAAATAGCAAAATTGTTTCAGATTGAATGCGACTTGTAAGGGAAGAGTCGTGGACAACAGCACTCGAACCTGCAATCTCATGTATGAATAGTTGCTAAAAATATCCAGCTGTCTCTCCCCAGACTCTTCATATGCTCAACAAACAGTAATTCTTTTAACAGCACTATCAGAGACAATTTTATTACGTTGTTACAACCTTTTACTGTGAGCATAATAAATCGACAACAGACAAACAAAAAATAGACAAACACATAAAAGAATCTACCACAAAGCTCTCGTTGTAAGACTACATAGCTAACTGTTACAGTGGTATAGCAGCTATTTTTTATATCTTTGATAATTTTTTAATACATTGTTTTTAGACAACGAAGCAGGATATCCATTTTGATGATCATATGATGAAACTTGACCTAGAATGTCTGTGAGTGAGGCAGATATTTGGATAATGGCACATTTTGTTTCTTATTAGGAGATAATATATTTCAAATAAAAGATACCACAAAGAAAGTCTTAAGAATTATTGAAGTGGTTAACTTTATAAAAATTAAGCCTGTCCTCTCTGTCCTGATTCTTTGATATTCAGCTGTTTATCTCGTGTCTGCAGGCTAACACAAATAATACCACGGTGCCATTCTGCACATGGTGGTGTAATACAACTGCGAAATGTTACTTCCAACAAGGACATTCCTATTAATGGAGAATATTGTATAAACTGTAATATGTTTCTGATGGCACATTGTCACTACAGAAGAGGTTCTGAGCAGTGGACAGTCACAGACAGAGGATAATAAATTGCTTATGTCTCAGATAAAATCATTCTTCTGTGCTAAAACACACGTGCCTGCCCACTGTTTGGCACATGTTGTAAATGATGAGCAGTGACCTCTCTTCATACACATATTCCATTCTACAGTTAATGTTAAATAGTGATTTGAGCTTTGTTTCAAATTTGTGCTTTAAATTTTTGCATAGTGTGTAAAAATACTTCTGGCCTGAGAGTTTCAGATTTTTTCCAATTATTGTGGTGTGATATTTCAGGTAATTCAAGTGATGGGAATTAGTCAGAAGACTATTTTAGTTTCCTAAGGTAAAAACTAATTAATTTGTATCTTTGTGTCTCTTATGTGCTTTTGTTTAATGTTCTTCACTTATTAAGAATGAGGTGGAGCATGTGTATGTGTCAGTGTAAATTACTACTTTTTTGTGAAATATGTGGTGCTGAAGCATTTATAACCTTTTTTTGTTAAATGTTTTATATCATGCATCAGAGTATTAGTTTGCTTATAATTATACACAGCTTAAGTTGTCTGCTTTTGAAAAATTTAATTTGGTATTGTGTATTATACACAAAAAAAGTTCTACATGACCTTGAAACAATAGTTCTAAAGCATTCAGTGTGGTGGTGAAGCAGTAATTTGAAAGTAATGCATCTATCAATTTATTGACAACCAAAATCCAACAGTCGTATGTACTGTATGTTGTGTACAACTTCATATGCAACGGTCATGAGAGGTCTGTCACAGAGTGGTACAGCAACTGTTGTCATAGGAAAGCTGGGCAGCAGCACAAATGATTAGTGAACAAGTTAGCAAAGTGAGCAGAATATTGACTTAACTTGTATTTTTCCAAGTGTACAGAAACTCATTACAAATAATGCAACAAGAGAGTCCATCTCTCACTGTCAACCAGGAAAAGGCTCTGTGTACTAAAGCACAAAAGATGGAGTTGGAGCAGTGACAAGGCAGCATCTGCATAGTGTCATATAGCAAAGTGACTCCAGTGTGTGAATGGCTGTGGGGCTGCCACCGGCCATACTGTATTGTAGCAGCAGAGAGCACTTGTAGCCCTGAGATGCTGGAGCTGTGGCTTAACGGGCATGGGTACTCAGGATCTCCCATGTCCACTATCGGTGTCTAATGAAAACTTTCAATTCTGTTGTCAACTTTGATGCCTGTCAGGTTGCATCGATATGTGATCCCACACTGTGTTTAACAGAAACAAAAAATACTTTTCTTGAAGTAAGCCCATTGTGAAGAAAAGTAATTCAATGTAGAATAACACATCACTATGCATGAATGCAACCCAGCACACTACATGGCATGTTGCCCACACCTTTACATAATCACTGTAGGTCTGATTTATCCCATTCTTCAGTGGCAACATTGTGTTAACTCACATAGATGTCATGGTGAGTGAAGACATTCTCGCACAGCTCCTTTCAGTCTCCCCCAAGCATCTTCCAGATTGTTGATGATGCCTGCACAAAAGTCACAGAAATTGTCATCCATTAACTTGAATTCTTCCCTGAAATTCTGTTGAACTGGATCAATGATGGCTTGGATTATGTTATTCATGTATTGTGGAGTGTTTTGTTTGCTATAGACGAACAAAAATAGTGTCCAACACCACACTATGCCACCCCAAAGCATCATGATTCACTACCTTGCTTGCTCGATTGATGGGATCTCTCAGGTGTCCAGAATTACCGTGTGCCTTACACATGTTAATGATGGTCATCGGGTATCAGTCATCTGTGGTGTTCATCTGTGGAGTCCATAGTTCATTCCTGTTGATTTTGTGCCCATCTGTACCACTCTGCAAATTTTATCTGTTTAAGGTCCAGGCTGCTCCATGGATGACTAGAATACAGAGAGACATTGTAGAGCCTGTTTCATACCGTGTGTTTGGACATGTTCCTCTTGATGTGGCCCTCAGAAAGTCGCTCATTTATTATGGTGATATTCTGGCCCTGTAGGTTAGAAGATTTCTGCCTCCTGTCACAGCTGTTGGTCTATCTCTGTTGATCCTTTGTGGATATAGGACAGCGGCCGGACAAATTTTTAACAAGGATAATCATCAAACAGCCATATGTTTTAAGAGAGGTTCTATGTAGTCCACCATTTTCGATTAATGCCATCTTCAAGCTCCTATGCATTCCATGTATAGACCACCAGATATATTGATACTTGCATAACTGGATCCATCAGTATCTGGATTCTGTGAACTCATTTTTGGAGTGTTTACTTCATAGACTTGACAAGTATTGATATATCTGTTGGTCTATACATTGAGTGCAAAGGGACTGATCATGACAATAATGAGCTTCCAAGACTGGTGGTCTAAATAAAATAACTTGTCAAAAGATATGGCTGTTTGACAATTTTCCTTAGTAAAATTTGTTGTTCTATAATAACCAGTGTGGAGCAAGTCATGAATGCCACCTAGATTTTTAAAACAATTCCAGGTCTGTGCCCTTTTCTTCTTGACAGTCCTTAGTAACAAAAAGCAACAATCAGTGTACAATCAGATGCTAATATCCCTCTTTTGGTATCAGAACCCTTCCATACACTGTTTAAAAAAGCCCTACACTATTTTCTAAATGAAGATACATATTAATTGCTTCACCAACACTTAGTGAAATGGATATGCCTGAGTGCAGATGGGCATGTATGCATTGTGACGAATCCATTTCTCAAGGATAGGGAAGGTATTGGTCATGTCCTTTTCAAAAGAACTACCCCAGCATTCATCCTAAGAAGTTTAGGAAAGCTACATTAAACCTCAGTTTGAATGGCTGGACTCGAAGTTGAACCCCACTTTTCTGGAATGTGTCTCCCAAGTCCTAACCATAGTGTTACATTGTGGTCATTATTTGGTGTACAGGATGAGCTTGTGCTTGCATCAGACTAATTTAATATGTCAGTCCATTACGCAGCATACCACTGGCCACTTCTTCATCATGAGGCAAGTATTAGACCCTTAACTTCCTCTCCAGCTTCCTTTACTTTCAGTCTTTCATGCATTTGGTATGAATCAAAATGAGTTTCCTTCAGCAGCTTATTTCCTTACCAGACAACACAGGGTGTACTACACCAGTGTGCCTTTGATAAAGGGGGGGGGGGGGGGGGGCGGCAGATACCAAATGGTGACACTTTGTGTAGATAGCACTCAAATTATTTCCAAGTAGCAAACCAAACAGCCCAAGGAATCGCACAGTTCATCACAGATCTTATGCAAAGCAGTTTGTAGCATTTAAACAGAATATTGATGTATTTTTATATTAATGTTTGGCAGGGTTACCAAAGAGCAAGTATTGACTGACGTCACGTGAGGACTTTGCCCATCTTCGCAACTTAATGGTTTGCGGCATGATATAAATCCAGTCCCAGGTGAGATTCTGACACCTCAGAGATCTCTTCAGCCCAATATTCTGATACATGAAGAAATGTTTCAGCAACTGCATTACTAAAGCAGGACCTACAGTACTTATAAAAATGAGTCCATCACTTAGCTCCCCTTGCCAGGATCACATTTCTCAATATTGAATTAAATCCCATCAGACACTTATGCTGTAAGATGATAACACTTATCGGGTGATGAAAATTACTACAGCCTTCCAAAATATATGCAGAACATTCTACCTAACACTGGAAAGGCAACAGAATTTTACATGGCATTCCAGGGCTGTAGTGTGTTTTTGCAAAATTCTTTTGTTTTTCAATCCATGCCATATTAAGGATGAAGTACCGTTCAAAATTTTATCATAGCCCACAATTTGATGATATGGACATGTATCCAACAATCTTAGTCACAGATACATTTGCAGCATAAAGTTAGGCAGCTTGGAAGGGTATTGTATTCATCTGCACTCATGTTCACCAAAAAGCAATTTTTTTAAATTATGTTCTGTAGTGAACAGTTAGTGACTGCCCTCCTTCGAATCAGTTATCACTGCTATTTATTCCTGTTGTAGGCATTTTCTGTACACTGAGTGGTTTGCATTGACAATGCTTGGTGCCGTCCCCCTCCCCCACCTCACACTCGTTTTGTATTTTCTCTTCCACTGTATGTTTTTAAAAAAGTTGCTGTTGTGCTTTACAACAGTGTGTTTTATCTGCAATGATACAGTCTGTTTCATAAGCTCAGCTTTTTGTGCTTGTAATAAGTCTGTACTGTTTTCCATGTTAACATTTACCATTGCCATAGCCATCACAGAGTTTATTTACAATTTTCTGTCTGTTATTAACCCTAATCCATCCCAAACACTAGCGCACTCTGTTAAGATCCTCTGTGCATCTGTCAGGAGATACAGAAGTCATATAGTGTGTGAAATATCATCGTTTAGTACATACCTACCTACTGTACAGAAATGCTGGAGTGATTGAGTGGCTGTGTGATATCCAATTTTTTTTCGGTATTTATTGTTATTTAACCTTCATTCATGATAATTGGCTAATCAGTGCTTCCTTGTTCAAGTAATATTTGTCCACAGCTGGTGATGGTGGAAGAATATTCTATTTTTCTGTATCCATTTGTTTTTGAGGGCAGTCTCATCAAAACAGTATATTGTTATTGTTGTTAAATATAGCTTTGTTGAAAATTAAGCCATAATACAATTAACATCCCACTGCATATCAACATGAAAGTATTAAAAACTTTTTACATAACTACTTTGAAAATAATAATAATAATAATAATAATAATAATAATAATATGCATGCACACTTGAAAGCAGCACACATTAGCAATGTGCTGTCATTCTTGAGAGTGTGCTGCGAAAGAGCAATACATGCTACAGGCGAGTGCCTATGTAAACCCTGCCACACTATGGTCATGCTGAGTTGTCATGTTGTTATTGCTTGCATACATTTGCCTTATCTTACTGTGTTCAGTGCCTGTTATGGTGACAGGAGTACATGCCACAGTCTAATAAAGTTTTACCATGATTCTTGGTTGTGTTGTGTGTCCAAGCCACAACACAAATGACAATGAGGTTGAGATTGTTTTCCATGCGATTTTTCAGTCTCTGGTTGGTCCTCCATCGCATCTACAATGTCTGATGGTGATACTGAGGAGTTCCTATCTCAGCTGGTTGATCAGAAAGGGGTTCTTAGTGTGGTGTTGCAGCTTCACAGACAACAGCAGGAGGTGTCTGCCACAGCAGAACACAATCAAACCCAGGCCTTGCAACTGCTTGTCTTTTTGGCCAGTTCTGGTCTGTCTCAATCTACATCGCCTGCCTGCCACATCACTCCTTGCACCTCCTGTCCTGTTTTGCATGTCACTATCCCAGTCACTTACCTCCACTGTTTCTGGCTTATGATCAGTCTGTCAAAGAAAACAAAGCCTACAAAAAACGATTGCAGCAGCATTTTCATGCATTTGGATTGACTGATGTTACTTTATGCTGTGCTTTCTTTTTGTCTTGGTTACTGCCTCACATGTATCAACTCCTTTGCCAACTGGCCCTCCTGCAGGATCCGTCTTCACTCACTTTTGATAGCATGTGTGCCCTTCTTTCGATATATTACTGTAAACAGAGACACGTCATTGCCACATGAGTTCTGTCGGTGTTGCAAGAAACCGGAAAATTTCTATAAGACCTGGGCAGCTGAGTTTCACAGTTTCTTGGTCCTAGTCACTTATAAATCTGTGGTTCATCTGCTGACTTTTCTGGTGCTGAAAAATGCATGTCCCGAAAATTTGTTTCATTTGGACAGTTTTAAACTTTTTGGGTTTGCTATTTCTGATGAAGTTAATCTTGTCTCTGATAAAGTGCCTTACACGCAACTCGACTCTTTGCGCTCTGAACTTACCACCCTGTTTCCTGCAGGTTTGGGTTGTGCCAATAATTTCCAAGCCCATGTCACCATGAAACCTTCCGCCAGACCCTGTTTCTTTTGGGCTCACCCGGTGCTGATGGTGCTCCCTGACCAAGTCAAGGTGGGGCTCGACTGCCTCACAGCCTCCGCAGTCATCCAACCGATTGCATCCTGTGAATAGGCTACCCTCTTAGTCATTGTCAAGGAACCGTCGGGACGGTTACACCTTTGTGGTGATTTCAAAGTTTCTCTCAGTGTTCAGTCTATTATTGATCCCATCACCTCCTGATAAGCTTGCTGGTGGTGAGTGTTTTTCCAAGATTGACCTGTCCGATGCATATTTGCTGCTTTCCATTGATACTGACTCTCAATGGTTCTGGGTCATTAACATGACCTTTGACTTGTATCAATACCTGCTGTTACCATTTGGTGTCGCCAGCGTCCCAGCGATTTTTCGTTGGTGTCTCGAACAACTCGTGAGCTCTGTGCCTTGCTGTGCCAACTATCTTGATAATACTGTGATTTCTGGCTCTTCCAGTGCTGAACATCTCAGCAACTTACATACCCTATTTTCACTGTTACAGGCTGCTAATTTAAAATGAAATTTAGAAAAGTGCTGCTTTTTTCTGCCTTCTATTATTTATCTTGGGTTCAAGGTCTCTAGTGCTGGCACCGAACTCCTTCTTCAGAATGCCTCTGCCATTGTGGCTCTTCCGTGTCCTACATCGGTCAAGGAACTCCAAGTTTTTTAGGTAAGATAGCTTACTATCATCAGTTTTTGCTGGGGGCAGTGTCTGTTGCACAAATGTTACATGCCTTGCTGCATAAGGGTACATCTTTCCACTGGTTGCAGCAACGTGAAAAGGTGTTTTCCCAAGTGAAATCTCCATTACAATCTGCATCTTGTCTCGTAACTTACCAACTGGGTCAGCATTTGGTATTAGCAACCAATGTGTCCCAGCATGGGCTCATAAATATTCTGATGACTCTAAGTGGCCTATGACATATGCATCGAAGACACTTAATTTGGCTCATACTAGATATTCACAAATAGAGAAAGAAGACATCATCATTGTTTATGCCTTAAAGAAGTTGTATGTTTTCCTGTATGGTGTAAAATTCCATCTCATCGTGGATTACAAGTTGTTAGTTTCACTGTTTAACCCACCAGTGTTATTGCACACGAAGCAGCGCATCACCTTCACTGTTGGGCACTGTTCCCCTCTTGGTACAACTATGAGATTCCCTTCCACCCCACAGCACTTGTGTCACACAGGCCAGTGCTGTCAATCCAGTTTTATGGAAAATGATACATCGCGTACAACATGGCTGGCCTGAGGCACCTCTTGTCACAAGCATTTGACACCCTTCAAACTACTACATGTTTCAGCATAGTTTCTCTGTCACTGATGGTGTTCTACTCCTTGATACAGACTATTAAGCTCCTCTCATAATGGTTCCCTCTGCTCTCCATCCAGAGATCCTCTGATTGCTGCATCCTGGTCACTGGGACTGGGAGGGGAGGAGAGGGGGGAGCGGGGGAGGGGGGGGGGGACGGTGCAGTGCGGTGCTCACGCACCAAGGCCTTAGCCCGCTGTTATATTCTTTGGCCTGGTTTGGATGGCAATGTCACTCATTTTCACGGCATGTTCTCAATGTGCACTGCAGCAAGCTGCCCCATGGGCAACATTGTCCCTGTGACCACAATCTTTACAGGCCTGGGACCATGTCCATATCAGTTTCTCCAGGTTTCTCCAGGCCTTCCCTAATGCATACTGCTAATAATAATTGATGCATTTTGTCAGTTCCCATATGTTGTTCATTGCCCATCAACTTCAGTCTCTGCCACCGTGACATCTAAACAATTTTTAAGCTTTTAATTCTCTGTAACCTTAGAGAAATTTTTATATATTATGTTCTTTATATTATTAAAAAAGCATTAACAACTGTATGCCAATAAGATTTTAATAATAATAAGTCTTTGCAGTTATATTTAGAAACATCTGACCCTCCTTACATTTCTAGGTGGTAGTTTCCTCTGTACTGTTAATGAAATAAATAAATAATCTGCCACTGTGGAAGCACTGTCAAAAAATTTTTTCATTGAAGAGACTTCTGGCAACATTGATCTCTGATAATGGCCCACAGTTTGTGCTACAGGAATTTGCCTCCTTCTGCAATGCTCACAAGATTCGCCACATTTTTGTCCCGTCCTGCCACACACAATCCAATGATGAGGCTGAAAGATTAATTAGAACATTCAAAATGCAAATGAGAAAGTATGTGACTCGGTCCCTGTCTGATGTTGCCTTGGGTCAGTTTATGTCTTCCTATCATTCTTGCCATTTGGCAACAACAGCCCCACTGGCCTCCCCCCATGAACCATGGACCTTGCCGTTGGTGGGGAGGCTTGCGTGCCTCAGCGATACACGTAGCTGTACCGTAAGTGCAACCACAACGGAGGGGTATCTGTTGAGAGGGCAGACAAACGTGTGGTTCCTGAAGAAGGGCAGCAGCCTTTTCAGTAGTTGCAGGGGCAACAGTCTGGATGATTGACTGATCTGGCCTTGTAACACTAACCAAAACGGCCTTGCTGTGCTGGTACTGCGAACGGCTGAAAGCAAGGGGAAACTACGGCCGTAATCTTTCCCGAGGGCATGCAGCTTTACTGTGTGATTAAATGATGATGGTGTCCTCTTGGGTAAAATATTCCGGAGGTAAAATAGTCCCCCATTCGGATCTCCGGGCGGGGACTACTCAAGAGGATGTCGTTATCAGGAGAAAGAAAACTGGCGTTCTACGGATCGGAGCGTGGAATGTCAGATCCCTTAATCGGGCAGGTAGGTTAGAAAATTTAAAAAGGGAAATGGATCGGTTAAAGTTAGATATAGTGGGAATTAGTGAAGTTCGGTGGTCAGGTGACTACAGGGTTATAAACACAAAATCAAATAGGGGTAACGCAGGAGTAGCTTTAATAATGAATAGGAAAATAGGAATGCGGGTAAGCTACTACAAACAGCATAGTGAACGCATTATTGTGGCAAAGATAGATACAAAGCCCACACCTACTACTGTAGTACAAGTTTATATGCCAACTAGCTCTGCAGATGACGAAGAAATTGAAGAAATGTATGATGAAATAAAAGAAATTATTCAGATAGTGAAGGGAGATGAAAATTTAATAGACATGGGTGACTGGAATTCGAGTGTAGGAAAAGGGAGAGAAGGAAACGTAGTAGGTGAATATGGACTGGGGCAAAGAAATGAAAGAGGAACCCACCTAGTAAAATTTTGCACAGAGCACAACTTAGTCATATCCAACACTTGGTTTAAGAACCATGAAAGAAGGTTGTATACATGGAAGAACCCTGGAGATACTAAAAGGTATCAGACAGATAATATAATGGTAAGACACAGATTTAGGAACCAGGTTTTAAATTGTAAGACATTTCCAGGGGCAGATGTGGACTCTGACCACAATCTATTGGTTATGACCTGTAGATTAAAACTGAAGAAACTGCAAAAAGGTGGGAATTTAAGGACATGGGATCTGGATAAACTGAAAGAACCAGAGGTTGTACAGAGTTTCAGGGAGAGCATAAGGGAGCAATTGACAGGAATGGGGGAAAGAAATACAATAGAAGAAGAATGGGTAGCTTTGAGGGATGAAGTAGTGAAGGCAGCAGAGGATCAAGTAGGTAAAAAGACGAGGGCTAGTAGAAATCCTTGGGTGACAGAAGAAATATTGAATTTAATTGATGAAAGGAGAAAATATAAAAATGCAGTAAATGAAGCAGGCAAAAAGGAATACAAACGTCTCAAAAATGAGATCGACAGGAAGTGCAAAATCGCTAAGCAGGGATGGCTTGAAGACAAATGTAAGGATGTAGAGGCTTATCTCACGAGGGGTAAGATAGCTACTGCCTACAGGAAAATTAAAGAGACCTTTGGAGAGAAGAGAACCACTTGTATGAACATCAAGAGCTCAGATGGAAACCCAGTTCTAAGCAAAGAAGATAAAGCAGAAAGGTGGAAGGAGTATATAGAGGGTCTATACAAGGGCGGTGTACTTGAAGACAATATTATGGAATTGGAAGAGGATGTAGATGAAGATGAAATGGGAGATACGATACTGTGTGTAGAGTTTGACAGAGCACTGAAAGACCTGAGTCGAAACAAGGCCCCCGGAGTAGACAACATTCCATTAGAACTACTGACGGCCTCGGGAGAGCCAGTCCTTACAAAACTCTACCATCTGGTGAGCAAGATGTATGAGACAGGCAAAATACCCTCAGACTTCAAGAATAATATAATAATTCCAATCCCAAAGAAAGCAGGTGTTGAAAATTACCGAACTATCAGTTTAATAAGTCACAGCTGCAAAATACTAACACGAATTCTTTACAGACGAATGGAAAAACTAGTAGAAGCCGACCTCGGGGGAGATCAGTTTGGCTTCCGTAGAAATGTTGGAACACGTGAGGCAATACTGACCCTACGACTTATCTTAGAAGAAAGATTAAGGAAAGGCAAAGCTACGTTTCTAGCATTTGTAGACTTAGAGAAAGCTTTTGACAATGTTGACTGGAACACTCTCCTTCGAATTCTGAAGGAGGCAGGGGTAAAATACAGGGACCGAAAGGCTATTTACAATTCGTACAGAAACCAGATGGCAGTTATAAGAGTCGAGAGGCATGAAAGGGAAGCAGTGGTTGGGAAGGGAGTGAGAGAGGGTTGTAGTCTCTCCCTGATGTTATTCAATCTGTATATTGAGCAAGCAGTAAAGGAAATATAAGAACAATTTGGAGTAGGTATTAAAATCCATGGAGAAGAAATAAAAACTTTGAGGTTCGCCAATGACATCGTAATTCTGTCAGAGACAGCAAAGGACTTGGAAGAGCAGTTGAACCGAATGGATAGTGTCTTGAAAGGAGGATATAAAATGAACATCAACAAAAGCAAAACGAGGATAATGTAATGTAGTCGAATTAAGTCGGGTGATGCTGAGGGAATTAGATTAGGAAATGAGACACTTAAAAGTACTAGATGCGTTTTGCTATTTGGGGAGCAAAATAACTGATGATGGTCGAAGTAGAGAGGATATAAAATGTAGACTGGCAATGGCAAGGAAAGCATTTCTGAAAAAGAGAAATTTGTTAACATCGAGTATAGATTTAAGTGTCAGGAAGTCATTTTTCAAAGTATTTGTATGGAGTGTAACCATGTATGGAAGTTAAACATGGACGATAAATAGTTTGGACAAGAAGAGAATAGAATCTTTCGAAATGTAGTGCTACCGAAGAATGCTGAAGATTAGATGGGTAGATCACATAACTAATTAGGAAGTATTGAATAGGATTGGGGAGAAGAGAAGTTTGTGGCACAACTTGACCAGAAGAAGGGATCGGTTGGTAGGACATGTTCTGAGGCATCAAGGGGTTAGCAATTTAGTATTGGAGGGCACCGTGAAGGGTAAAAATCGTAGAGGGAGACCAAGAGATGAATACAGGAAGCAGATTCAGAAGGACGTAGGTTGCAGTAGGTACTGGGAGATGAAGAAGCTTGCACAGGATAGAGTAGCATGGAGAGCTGCATCAAACCAGTCTCAGGACTGAAAACCACAACAACAACAACAACAACATCAACAACAACAACAGCCCCACTGGTCTCCTTCATGAGCATCAACTCTGGACACTCCTGTGGCCTGGCCTGGGACGCCAACCAGTGCAGCCATCATCGCATTTCTGGCCTGAGGTGACTGGGCATGTGGCTTTGGTTATCACCCAAAATAGTTTCGTGCCACCTTCTCTTAATGCCACGGCCACTGTCTCTGTGACCTCTGAGGAGGGCCTCTGTGCATGTAATTACAACCAGTTGTGCCTGTGTGTGGACGATTGGACACCCCATCCGTGACACTGACTTCGCCATGCCATGCCATGTCAGTCTGCATCACTCAACGGGTCACGTGATGTGATGGGGTCTCTGCCACAACATATGAAGGGTCCCCTGTCACTGGTGGATGAAGTTGGTGCAGCTTTTCCAGTATCACTATTAGTATCTTTTCCAATATCACTATTAGTATCAATGCAGCCACTGTCCACACCAGAGATGTCTCCTCTGCCTCAGCGATCAACTGCAGGGCACCACCACCACCACCAGGCTGTAGAGCTGTGGGGAAATGCAGTTTGCCCTGTCATCTCCCATCCTACCATTTGGATTGACACAAGAAGGTGGACTGTGACACTGCCCGCACCCCAAGTTCTTCTGACTATAAGCCACAGTATCAGCTCATCTCAGACAGAGACTTGCAGAGGAATACATCATAAACATCTCGCGAATCCGAGTTGTTCACCAAGGGAAGAGGAATGAAGTAATGCGTGCACTTTTGAAAGCTGCACGCAGTAGCAGTGTGTTGTCATTTGCAAGGCTGAACCACGGAGGAGCAATACTGCGAACTTTCGATAGAGCCCGCCACGGGCGAGTGCCCATTTAAACCCTCTGCTACGCTCATGCTGAGTTATCATTTTATTACTGTGTCCATACATTTGTGTTATCTTATTGTGTTCAGTGTATGTTATGGTGACTGACATATGTGTCACAGTCTGATAAAGTTGTACTACGTTCTTGCTTGTGTTGTGTGTCCAAGTCACAACAATAAGTTAAAGAAAAGTTATAATGTAAAGTATCCGGCATCCCAGTAAAATTTCTTCTTGTATATAATAACTTAAAGAAGTAAATGTAATAATGAAGCAGTCAAAGGCAGTTCTCACCTTTACAACATATGTCACTTCAGCCAACAATGATCCATTTAATTTTTTCTAATTCCTCTACTGTTTCTTTCAATCTGTCATCTACTGCTAACGAACAGCAATTGTGTGTCCGTATTTGAAAACATGCTTGTCCCATTTTCTAGACTTAGGATTTTGTGACACTAAAGCAGCTCCCATCCAGAGATTCAAATGAGGGGCTAATTTAACTCTGGGACATTTTACCTTGCTGTCAAAATCATGAGTCAAAGGCGAAAAGCATAATCTCCACACTTTCTTCAGAATGGATTGGTGATATTATTTTCCAGACTTAATGTGTAGTACAGATGCCTTCAGCTGGTCATTTCTCTGGTGTACAGATGCCACTCATGCTGCTAGTTTTTGTCCACCCCCAGTGCCACCTTATCTAGAAGGCTTTCTCCGATCCACATCCTGAGGAGGTGCCTGAAGGGGCAATTCTGCATGGGTTATAAATTAATAATTGATGACTCTAATGCTAAACACCTATTATGAATATGTTCTTCATTAAGCATCCTGATCACAAATAGACTTGGTGGGCTTCTAATTTTAAACTGAAAAATGAAATAGGCCTCATTCGTACCAGTGTGACTCAAAACATTAAAGATGTCTCTCTGCTGAATAGGTCCAGTACAAACAGTGATTATTAATTATTAGGAGCAAGATTTGAATTGAATACAAAAATAAAAAATTTAACTTAATTAAAGGAAAAAGAAAATTTTTAAACTTCAGAAAGAATGGAAAGAGGAATTTCAAGAAAGAACCAAGAGAAAATTAAAAGAATGTGAAGCAGAAGAAGTAACGAAAGTACTGATCACAACAGCTGAAGAAGTGGGCAGTTTGTGCAAATTTTGAAACCTGCCAAAGAAGCTGACAAATAAAATGATAAGTTTGTAAATAAAATAGAAAGAAACTTCCACATGGGAAAATATATTAAAAACAAAGATTCCAAGACTTATCAAGCGGGAAAGCGCCGGTAGACAGGCACAATAAATTAACACACAAACACACACACAAAATTTCGAGCTTTCGCAACCGGCGGGCGCTTGTGTTTTTGTGTGTGTGTGTGTGTGTGTGTGTGTGTGTGTGTGTGTGTGTGTGTGTGTGCGCGCGAGTGTATACCTATCCTTTTTTCCTCCTAAGGTAAGTCTTTCCGCTCCCGGGATTGGAATGACTCCTTACCCTCTCCCTTAAAACCCACATCCTTTCATCTTTCCTTTTCCTTCCCTCTTTCCTGACGAAGCAGCTGCCGGTTGCGAAAGCTCAAAATTTTGTGTGTGTGTGTTTGTGTGTTATTTTATTGTGCCTGTCTACCGGCACTTTCCTGCTTGGTAAGTCTTGGAATCTTTGTTTTTAAAATGATAAGTTTGATGGACAAGAGAAAATGGAAAGTAGAACCAGACAAATATAAGACAGAATATAAAGACCTGTACAAGACTCTGTGAAAAAGCATGAAAGAAGACATCAAAAAGTATGAAGAAGGTACACTAAAAGCCAGTCTTGAGAAGAAATCTAATTTAAATATAGCCAAAAAGAAGCTTATGATTGGACACTGATCAAATCTGAATTACAGATGAGAAAGAAATACTTGAATATATTGAGAATTTTTGTGATAACCTTTACAGTAAAGTGAATGCTGATATTTTTATCTAGATGAATTAGATGCCCTTGTTTCCCAAATCTCAGAAATAATTCCCAGTCAAACATACTATAGACAAGATTAAAAAAAGGAACTGCTCCAGGTAGTAATGGCGTCTTAGTTGATATTTTCAAGTTGATGCATGAGGAATCTATAAAGCATCTACCTAAACTATTTTCTAGTTGTTTGCACAGTGGAAAATTACCATGAGATTGGAATGAAGCCAAAATAACTAAAATGCATAAGAAAAGTTGTACTAAAGGTATAAAGAACTATTACCCTATCAGCCGTACTGTGCAAAGTTTTTACTAGAATTTTGAGTAGCAGATTGAGCACTACACTTGACATGGGCCAGCTCATTGAACAAACTGAGTTCTTCGGAGGGTTTAGTACAGTTGATCATATCCTCACTCTACATGAAACAGTCAGTAGAACAAATGAGGATGCTTTACCTATGTAGCTTGTCTCTATAGATTTTGAAAAGACGTTCAGTTCAATCAGTTCCTGTCAGGCTCGTAACAGAACAGAAATGAATTTTCCATTAAGGAGAGGTGTAAAACAAAATGACTCTACATTTCCAAAACTATTTTCAGCTGTCCTAGATAAAGTAATCTCTTAGCTGGATTGGAAAACAAATTTTGGGAAAGAGATTAAATAACCTGAGACCCCCAGGGGCTCAGCATTCACTTGCTGAGTACGGGCTTGGCGACCCCGGGGTCCTGAGCTGGGGACTGGTCTGCGCCGCCAGTGTCCTGTCACCGTAACCCCCGGACATGCTTCAGCGACCACCGTTCGGCGCGGCGGTGAAATGTTGTGTGCTGCGGGGAATGGTAATAATCTTGGCTTGACCACCTGGATTGCAAGGAAGGCCAACCTCTATAAAAACCCCTCAATCTTTCGGTGTGCTCCGTGCCTAGAAGATGCATAGCTGTTGGGGTGGAACAGTCGCAAGCGGGCAACCTCTGGGGCACCTGCCTCACCCCAGTTGTATAAGGCTTACTCAGGCACGCGGGCTCTGTCTGAGCAGACTTTTAGTTCCCTAGCTGCTCTTGGGACCGCAATGGACCCTTCGACCTCTACATTTCCCCCTACCAGTGGCTTGGGTGGGCCGCTGGTAGGAAAACACACCCCATCGAAAAAGCAGCTACGCGCTGCGAGTCCTCCAGCGCCTGGTGTTGCTAGAGATTTAACAGAATGTAGTAACGGAGCACATGCTGATAATCAGAATGTGTCTTTGATTATTAAAAGGAAAGAGGATAGCTTTGAGAGGGTTTCTCCCTTTAACATCCACAAGGGTCTTGAGGGAATTGCAGGAACACTGAAATCTGTAAAGCGACTGCGCAATGGGACTCTGTTAGTTGAAACTTCTAGTTCCCGTCAAGTCGCTGCCCTTCGGAAAGCAAATTGTCTAGGAGAGTACGCTGTCGAGACCGAGCTCCACTCCACTTTGAATTATAGTAAGGGTGTTGTGACGTGTAGGGACTTGGTGGATATCCCCATAGACGTGTTAAAATCTGAGTGGGCTGACGAAGGAATTGTTGACGTGCAGCACATTATGGACATTGATGTCGACCGGGGGCGATCTTCTCACCCCAGGAATAAATCTCCGGCCAGTACGGTCTCTCCTCCAAAGCACAGAGGCAGGGTGAAAGTTCAACCACCCTGATCACTGGCTCCCATATTACAGTGGAACCTGAATGGGTTCAGGACGCATGTGGCCGAATTACAACTCCTAATACGAGAGTTCCCCTTGTGCTTATGTCTCCAAAAGACACATTTTCGGGCCACTGATTCTCCTTCTTTACGGGGCTATACCGTATATCGAAAAGATGATCTGACGGGGCAAAGGGCAAAGGGTGGTGTTGCTGTTTTTGTCCGTGACATGCACCCCTCATCTGAGCTCCCTCTCGTCACCGACTTGCAAGCAGTTGCAGTTGACATTCTTGTGGTTCGGAGGCTCACAGTCTGTTCAGTTTATTTACCACCTCCGGATGCGATAGACTCTGAGGCTCTCACGGACCTTATTAGCAAACTCCCCTGCCCATTTCTTCTTCTGGGGGACTACAACGCTCATAATGTCTTATGGGGTTCTCCGACTACTTGCCTCAGGGGTTGCATTCTGGAAAGCGTCATGATGTCTGAAGAACTGTGCCTCCTCAACTCTGGTGCTCCCACTCATTTCTGTACTGCTTCCGGGTCGTCATCGGCTATTGATCTTTCCTTTTGCTCTCCAGCACTCGCGGATTCTGCTCTGTGGGAGGCTGCAGCTGACCTCCATTCTAGTGACCACTCCCCGCTTTGGATTCGCCTCCTGGATGAGGCTGTGGCATTACCAGTGCCGCCCCGGTGGCACCTCTGCAGAGCTGACTGGACACTTTTCAGCCAACTGGCTGTTTTGGAACACAGTGCCAGCGTCCATGAATGGGTAGACCATTTTACATCCGTGATCTCACATGCTGCTGAATTGTCAATCCCACGGTCATCCGGTCATCCCAAGAGGCGTCCTGTCCCTTGGTGGACCACTGAGTGCCACTCAGCCATCCGCGCCCGCCGTGCAGCACTGCGCCGCTTCAAGTGCCGTCCCTCAGCTGACAATCTTGTGGCCTTTCGGGTGGCAAGGGCCAGAGCGCGGTGAGTGATTAAAGAGAGCAAATGACGGTCATGGCAATCGTTCTTGAACTCCATCTCTCGCTCCACTAGTTCTACGAAAGTATGGGAAGCCATCAGGAGGATTTCCGGGAAACTCAGCCAGCTCCCTGTCACGGCATTGCTGCATCAGGGATGTCTCCTCACGGCGCCGAGAGACATTGCCCAGACACTGGCCATGCATTTTGCGGACTCTACCGCCACTATTAACTGTGATCCAGATTTCTGCTGCTACCGCACTGCCATCAAAAGGGGTCACTTGGACTTCCGGTCTCTAAATTCTGAACCCTATAACTGCCCCTTCACAATGTGGGAACTGGATTCTGCGCTGTCTGTGGCTCATGATACTGCGCCTGGTCATGATCAAATCCGGTACAGCATGCTGTGGCAGCTGTTGCTGCCATCCAAGGAAGTTCTCCTGAACTGTTTCAATATGATATGGTTATCCGGCACGTACCCTGACTCGTGGAGGGAGGCGATTTTGATTCCCCTCCTCATACCAGGGAAGGACCGAACGCATCCCAGTAGTTATCGGAGTATTGCTTTGACGAGCTGTGTTGGGAAGACGTTCAAACGCATGGTCAACCGTCGCCTGGTTTGGCTGCTCGAGACCAGGCAGCTCCTTAGCCCCTCTCAGTGTGGCTTTCAGAGATGTCGTTCCACTATAGACAACTTGACCGTGCTTGAGGCCACCATCCAGCAGGCTTTTCTACGTAACCAGCATTGTCTAGGGGTCTTCTTTGACATTAATAAGGCATATGACACTACTTGGCGCCGCCTTATCCTCAATCAACTCCATGAGTGGGGCTTTAGTGGTCGTCTCCCCATCTTCATTCGGTCCTTTCTTTCTCACCGCCTCTTTCGGTATCGGCTTGGTAATGTGCTATCGGATTTGTACGTGCAGGAGAATGGTGTTCCTCAGGGCAGCGTTTTAAGTGTCACCCTCTTTGCCGTCGCTATTAACAGTATCACGTCCACTATCCGGAGTCCTGCCCAATGCTCCTTGTTTGTGGACGATTTTGCTGTTTTCTGTTCTTCCTCCAGTCTTGTCAGTGCTAGTCGGCAGTTGCAGCTTACGATAAAGCGCTTAGAGGCATGGACTGCAAAGACTGGTTTTACCTTTCCTGCAGACAAATCTGTGTGTGTTCATTTTAATTATTCTCGGCGTCTTTTTACCTCCCCTGAATTGCGTCTGAGGGACACCGTTCTTCCTTTTAGAGACACTGTGAGGTTCCTGGGCCTCACTTTTGATTCCAAGTTGTCGTGGTTGCCTCACCTTAAAGACCTCAAGGTGCGGGCCCTGAAGGCACTGAATATTTTGAAGTGTCTGAGCCATCGGTCCTGGGGAGCAGATCGGGCGCGTCTGCTGCAGTTTTATAGGGCTTTCGTCCGATCGCGTCTTGACTATGCTTGCACCGTGTATGGGTCAGCAAGGCCTTCGTATCTGAAGATCCTTGACCTAGTACACCATGAGGGTGTCAGGCTGGCCACTGGTGCCTTCCGTACCAGTCCCATCCCCAGCCTGTGTGCTGAGGCAGGGGAACCGCCGCTCGCCATCCGGCGGAAACTCCTCATGGTGCGACGGGTGTGTCATTTCCTTGCCTGTCCTACCTCCCCTGCGTACCCTACCATTGCCCGACCGCCTATGGAACGTCTCTTTTCCAGTCGTCCCAGGGCAACGAGACCATTTGGGATTCGTGCCAAGCATTTGCTTGAGTCCCTTGGTGTGGAGCGTGTGGCCCCCCAACAACAAGGTTTTACTCGCCTGCCTCCCTGGTTGCTCCAGAGGCCCAGCATCCTTCTAGACTTGTCGGAGAACCGGAGGAACTGCACTCCGGCATTTGTTTTTACCTCCTTATTTTACGATATTTTAAACCAGCATCCTGAGCATGTACCCGTATTCACAGATGGCTCTAAACAGGGGGACTCTGTTGGTTGTGCTGTTGTTTTCCCTGATCGAGTCGTCAAGTTACGGCTTCCTGCGGCGTTTACCATCCTTGATGCCGAATTGTTTGCAATCTTGCGGGCATTGGAGCAGATGAGATGTGATCCCAGTCTTAAGTTCCTCATCTGTTCTGACTCCCTGAGTGCCCTTCAGACCATGCAACACTTGTACCCAGCGGATACGGTCGTCCATAACATCCATGATGCCCTACTCCACCTGCAACGGCAGGGGAAGGAGGTTTCTTTCTGCTGGGTGCCGGGGCACGTGGGTATTAGGGGAAACGAACTGGCGGATGTGGCTGCCAAAGATGCATGCTCCCTCCCTCACGTTGTTGAATGTGCCGTCCCCCTCCATGCTGTAACCTCCCTTTTGCGTTTTCGTGTTATGCATCAATGGGAAGAGGAGTGGCTGGCAGTTTCTGACAATAAGCTGCGTCTGGTAAAGGCCACTACGCGACCATGGCGTACGTCCTACCAGTCATACAGGCGGGATGAGGTTCTCCTCACTCGCCTCCACATTGGGCACAGTCCCTTAACGCATGGATTTTTACTCCAGCGGGAGAACCCCCCACTCTGCAGTGCCTGTGGTGTCCAGATTACTGTCCGCCACATTTTACTTGACTGTCTTTTATTCTCTGACCAGAGGGCGGTGGTTTCTTTGCCACCGGATTTGCCCTCTATTTTGCAAGACGACGCAGTGACTGTGGTTAAGGTCTTACGGTTTTGTGTCCTGTCCAATCTGTTGCCTCGGATTTTAGGGAGAGGGTTTTAATGTGCTGCTGGGTGACTGGCTCACCCAGGTTTTAGGTAAGAGGTCCGCCAGTCACGATTACCTCCTTGTTTCCCTTCAGCATCTGTTCTCTTTTCCTTGTGTTTCCTTTCCTTTTTTAGTGTGTTTCTTCTCCTCTTGTTTTGCCTCTGTATGTGAGCAATTGGAACTGCGTCAGGCCTGTGTCTTTTAGCCGTTCTCCTTGTTCGGTGTCCGTCTTCGTCCCTTCACCGCATGTGTTCCTGTTTCTATGCATTTGGGCGCTGATGACCACGCTGTTTAGCGCCCGTAAACCTCAAAAACACACACACACACACACACACACACACACACACACACACACACACACACACACACAAATAACCTGAGGCTTTTTTGATGGCGATCTATTTGCAAATAGTATAGAAGAACTTCAAATACTGGGTAGTGAACTTGCTTTAGTCTGCTGTGAAGTCGGTCTAAAAATGAAATGTGATAAAACCAAGATCATGACTGGAGGGAAAGATATCTGTTGGAAGCAAATAGCCCAAAGGGTCACAGATAAAGTCTATCTGGTTCATCTTGAAAATATGAAACCAGAAGCATTTTGACATATTAAATTACGATAGAAAGCTTATGGAAGATAAGTTTAGAAGTCTAAGATGCCAGCAGAGCTGAAGAAAACAGTTCTGACCAATGTATACTGCCAGTAATTACAAGATTTGGAAAGAGATAGATTGCTACTCACTAATTAGAGAGGTGTGTGTGTGTGTTTTGTCTAATTTGGGTAAAGGCCTTCCTGGCCGAAAGCTTACTTGTTTGACCATCTCTCTGTTATGCCAGTCTGCAACTCAATATCTCTTATTATGCCGTGAGGAGCAATCTATCCTTTTCATAATATTATACCATTCTGGATTTTCCATTGAAAAGCATTGAAACTTTGAGTTAAATGATAAAATATCTAATGATTCAGTGGACTATAAAAAAAAGTTCGTAATTCATGCTCAACAAAATTCATGTTAACTGTTGAAACTTTCTGTAAGATCACGTGTTTTGGTGCCAGGGCCACAGTTTTGTTCATACTAACTGAGTGTTCATCTTAAGTGAGTTCATGTTAAGGGGAGTTTACTGTATTTTCTTTATTCGTACTCCGTGGGTAATTGGATCACATACCAATTTGTACAAAATATTTGATCAGGCAAACATCCACAATTGAGAAACATGTAGTGCAGTGAACATAATTACTAAATTTCAACATGAATACACGCACATTCACTTACAGAAATGAAACAAAACAGACACACTATTTAAACCCAGGGGGAAGAACAAACTGGTAATGTGTTACTGGAAACAAGGTTGATGATACAAAAAAAGATAATACCAGTATGGATAAGGAAATTAAAGCTTTCTCCAGTTCCATGTTCCATACATCATATTCACAATAAACATTATGATATGGAATGTGTTCAAACGAATAAAAGGTTGAAAAGACAATTTAAAAAATATTTATGTGTCTATATGCTAATCAGTTATAGGATTGTAACCTGAATACTTATTCCGGAATTGCTCTATAGTATTTAGGGAATTGTTTTCTTTAATCTACATTTGGACGATAAATAGTTTGGACAAGAAGAGAATAGAAGCTTTCGAAATGTGGTGCTACAGAAGAATGCTAAAGATTAAATGGGTAGATCACACAACTAATGAGGAAATATTGAATAGGATTGGGGAGAAGAGAAGTTTGTGGCACAACTTGACCAGAAGAAGGGATCGGTTGGTAGGACATGTTCTGAGGCATCAAGGGGTTAGCAATTTAGTATTGGAGGGCACCGTGGAGGGTAAAAATCGTAGAGGGAGACCAAGAGATGAATACAGTAAGCAGATTCAGAAGGACGTAGGTTGCAGTAGGTACTGGGAGATGAAGAAGCTTGCACAGGATAGAGTAGCATGGAGAGCTGCATCAAACCAGTCTCAGGACTGAAAACCACAACAACAACATTTGAGAACACTTCTTGTTTCTCCAAGACATTTTATTTCCTTGGGTAGATTCTCCGACTTTTGGAGGTTTAATCCAACAATGGAAAATCCAGAATCAAATAAAAATGATATGGCAAGGATAGATTGCTACTCACCACATAGTGGAGGTTGTTAGTGGCAAACAGGCACAGTGAAAATGACAGTTAGATGTTATCCAGCTATCCAACTTAGTCCTTCATCAGACATAGACAGAAAAACACTTTCACATAAGCAGAGTTCCCACACACATAGCAACTGCCATCTTTGAGCACTATAAGTAACAAAAATTGCACAAGTGTTTGTTTCATTCTTTTATGTCCCAGAGTTAGACTATGCAAAGTGCAGATAATTTTTTCTTCTCTTGTTCTACCAGTATCATCCTAAAACTCCAAAAGATTGTTGACAACAAATTTCCTTGAGTTGTAAATGTACTGGAAGGGAGTTCAGTATTGCCAATTTCTTAAACAGATGCCTGCAAGATGTACATGTGTGAACTCCACACATTATTCTTATCAATAGTGTAATATAGCTGCAATGACATCATCACAAAATATACACCAATCAGCTTAGCATCATACTACATATTTAAAATATGGTGTAAACTAGGCCACAGTGCTGGCATGGCTAGCACTTTTATAGGGTACTCTCTTCCATGCACCATATGGTGGCTTCTGGAGTATCTGTGTGGATGTAGATTGTATTGTTTAAAAATTTTATTATATACTCAGTGATTATATAAGTAACAGCCTCAGTACAAGAGGTCTTTTGAAATCAAACTGTAATTAACTAAGTGTCCCATTACTACACAGGTGGATGATAAGAACTGATTACATTATATTCTGGAAAATACACACACACACACACACACACACACACACATTGGACATTGATACAAGGAATGGTACTGACTGATGCTGATGCAATTTCTGTGTGTTGGCTTATGCTAGCATATTGTTCTATATGGCTTTAATGAATGGACATATGCAAAGACCACTAAATTTTTACATTTTCACCACCAAAATCAGGAGACATGCAAAGAGCAAAAGTTATTGAACCTAAGTGTATAGGAATATGGATAAATTCGATTTATAGTTCAATGTTTGCTAGTATGCACCTATAGATTCATGAATGTCGTTTTACATATTGCCATCCACCTAGAGTTTTACTGTCCATGTTACTTCCTGCCTTGTACAGGTCTGCATGAAATGTGTTTTTCCTTGGTTATGTGTGGAGCACTGCTTTTCGTATGTTCTGAAAATGGTGCAATGTCACCAAATTGGTTTCATTTGATAACAGTATAGCAGCTCTGAATTACCTACTGAGGTGCTCTCTCTAACAATGAAACAATGAAACACTGAAAATTTGAAATGGCCCTTAAAGTGTTGGGGAAGAGTGACAACATGTTAAAGTATTTTCAGTTTCATGATAAGATCCATTATTTATTTATTTAAAATGTGGAGTGTAGTATGATTAATCAGACATAATTAACATGCGGCTTTTCATTTATGTGACTGAAAATTAAGGTAAGAGCAATTTCTCATCTTCAGAGTGCTTGTGTTTGCTTATCTGTTCAGGTGCTCAGAACAACTTTCCCTGTTTACCTTCTGCACAATTTACCTAACTGGTTTTCAATACACACTCAGTTCTTTTTCTCCACTAAATGAAATGCCAATTCTAAAAAAATGTTTTATGGTAATGGTAGTTCTAGGAAGGAAAAAATGAACAAAAAATTGGAAAGCAACTCACTTACCTCCAGCTATTTCATGTGAGGCACATAAGCATCAAGTGCCAGCACAGCAAATTCTCTGCCTCCTCAGAGCCACCTAAAACAGTGAGGCATTTCTCGCTACTAGGGTGACCTAATCAAGTATAATACACTCAAATGAATATTTTAACAGCAATTTAGGAAACCTGGTACAGATATTTTTTTAATTAACAATAAAATCAGTAAGTTAACCTTGAGGTCTGAATACCAAAAAGAAATATCTATAATCTAAATGTTCTAATACACTAAAAATGAATTTACGGAACAGCAAGGAAACTCTCATCCATTTATGAAAATTGCTCCTGTGAATGTGTGATATGTAGGCCAAATTTCATGACTGACTGGTGTTATTGTTTTGTTGTTATTGTATTTCTTCAGGCAGTTGGGAAGTAACAAAATCACCTTCTGCTTCTGTGACTGTCTGAAGTTTTGCTTAAGAATACTGTGGAAACACTTTTTTTAAAAAAATCTTTTCACCCTCAATCTACTTCACTAGCATGCATTGTACACATGAATTGCATGGGCATATGAGGAAGGCCTTAACTGGATTGTTGGTGTTATATTTCTTGAATGGGGGAATCAAAATATAGAAATAAAAATTTAAAAACTGTTTAAAATTTGTCAGTTTGATATATGTTCTTGACAGCACAAATTAAAAAGTTTCTAAACAAGCCTTTCTTCTTAGGTATGCTCATGATATAGAACCAGACCTTGGTGAGCCAGCATCTTTCAAGAATGCAACACAACCACCTGAGAAGTCGTCAGATGAAGTTATCAGGAACAAGCTCAACAATCTCTTCCTGACATCAGAACAAGATCGCTTGGATGAAGAAGAGTCCAAACATGTGATGATCTGAGATGTCTCTTTTTTATGTAGCTTTACAATTCCTTGCGTGCATTTGCTTATAGCGCTTGCTTCCAAGCAAAAGGATATCATCCTCATTCTTTTTTTTAAAAAAAATCGTTCCTCACTATTGCAAAAGACATAACATCACAATAAGTTTAAAACTGTAGCTAAGCACTGTGGGCTACTGAATATTTGAGCTTAAAGAATACGTGAAGTAGTTTCTGTTTCTGTTCAATGCACTAATGTGTAGTCTAATCTGCCTTTTTACACTGTTTTACTTTAATGTTGTAACACCATTCTAGTCATTACTGTACTGATGTGTTGCCATAGATTCCTTGAAAGAAATATTGTGTGTGAAATCACACACTTCAGAATGAAGTCGCTATTAGATTATTATTTATTTTTATGTATTTGTCTTAGAATATTATTTATATAGAATTAAAAAAGTTATTTCAAGGCTGCTGTAGTTCTTTTTTATATTCAAATCCCACCACAAATGACTACATTCTGAGATGCACTGTGAATCAGTAATGGTATTACTAAAATGAATTAGCTACTAAACTTTGTTCAAAAATATCTGTTACCTTTTCTGTTATATTATTTAGCCAAAATTTCCTACTTTAACAATGTTGAATTCATTTTTAACTAATGCTTGAAGTAAAGATAACTGGTCACCATATAGTCAAGGCATTGAGTAAGTCTAAAAGTATTGCTGAGTTTCTCGATACTGACCTTCAGAGCAAACACACAAATATTCTTACACATATGCACAGTCTGTTCAAAATTATTTTATGGTTGACATCTATGAAGAAAGTAACGGGATTGAAGCTCATGAAGAAGGCATAGCACATATTCAGCCAATCCCAAAACACCTGTAACAAAAGGAACCACTTGCAGTTGCGAGATCTCCCCCCCCCCCCCCCCCCCCCTCCTTCATTTCACCAGTTCCTGCTTGCACTGTACCGTAGTTTCAGGCAAATTGCTGCCATGTGCGATCCTTCGTCATGCTTTTAGATGTTATTTGGTTTCCTTTATTGAAGTTGTGAGGTTAATATTTTATCTGTTATTGCTGTTGTGTGTTGCCTGAATGTCATTCTCTTGGCCAGAGAATTAGCACATGAGATCAGTCAAGCTAAATGGTTTGCACATCAACAGTTATTCCTCATAATGCTGCATGCCGTACTGTTGTTGTTGACTATACAGCTACCATGGCAAAGCAAAAAAAAAGGAGATTGACATTAGCATCAAAATGTTAAATTTAAAAGTTGGGAGCTTATGGATCTAATATCTTTCCTTAACCCACAGTTACCCTTATACAAAATCAATGAGCTGACAAAAGCATCCAGTCAATAGGCTATCACCTTTTCGCTGTCATTTCAAATCAGTAGAATTGATACTGACCCAAATTAAAAGTTACATTATCAGCAATAGTAATAATAACAGGAGCATCTGCACAGCAAAATTATATTTCCATAAGTTTTGACTATTAATAAGATGGCTGTCATTACCAAGTGAGTCTGAAACAAATTCATCTCAGGAACTCAGTTTTAATTGTACTCACAAAATTCCTCTCACTGTTTATGTTATAAATTTTGCAACACTGAGGCAGTGTGTTATGTTATCACTATTCTACTTTCTTTCAAGCTGGTAATTTTCCTTACTGCAGTTAACAGGTTTAATTATTTTATTATGGTAGAAATGGGTACAAAGTTTGATCAGAAAACATAACATAACAGGTCAGGTATGAACGTAGCACTCTGGTTCTCTTAGAAGAACCATTGGGCCGCTGCTAAGGTTGTGGTGTGCAGCAGAGCATCTTATGTCAGAGATAATTAAAATTATCTCCTGTTAGAGATCTCTACAGAGTTCCAGTTTTGACCAAATGGATGTAAGATATATTCTTAAGGTTTCAGATACATATTGTGTTCTCATAAATTTGAAAACAAAAAAAGTTTCCTGCATGTTGATTATTTGGTAATGTAGTTAGAAAATGCATTTTCATAAATGTTCTATATATTCTCTTAAAAATTTGAGTTTGCAAATAACACTAAAATAGAACTACAGTGCTGCTGTTCAGAAGACATGGATTCCAGTTCCATCTTTGTACATCCAATATTTTGAGAGTTTGGGCCAGCAGAATGAAATGTGATATTATGCATGTGTTCTGTGCAGGAAATGGCAACTAAACTCTGCACCTCCACGTCTTCCTGCCGAAGTGTCAGTCCTAAAGTAATTTTGAACAGACTGTAGTTACATCATTCCTAGTCAACTACATTAATCCAGCACTACAACCACACTAGGGTGAGAGGTTATGTTGGGTGGAGTGAGTAAGAGGAGTAAGGAAAGTATAGTGGAGAGATGAGAGGCTGATGGCTGGGAAGGAAAATAAAAAAGGGAATCAGATAATAAACTAACACCCATGAGCCCAACTGGTCACTGGCAGAAGAGATAGAACATGGCACACAATTAAATGTAGGTGGTGGAGGGGACAAGTGGGAACAGAACAGAGGAAGAAAACCATGGAGAGAAAAGCATAAGTGTGAACTGATAGAGCAAAGGAAGAGCCATGGGGCGGGGGTGGAGGAGGTGTGAGATGTCTATTGGCTCGAAATGTATGTTATGAGGGCAATTCATTGTGAAGCAGCCATTGAGGTCAATTATGTTGTGCTCAAAAGCTTGCCCTGCAACTGGGTGGTCAATATGCCCGTGGCCACAATAACCATTCATTTTTGGTGGGGATCCTGCTTGGTGCTCGTGACTTCACAAAAGGCTGTGCAAAACTTTCGGCAGTGTTGGTATGTGATGTGACAGGTTTCATATGTTTCTCTTCTTCTAAAGGGGTAGTATATACCCATTTGGCAAGGGTTTGGATCAATGTATTTTGTAGACTGGGTAGGTGACAGTATAACACTTTGGGTAGATGGTAAGGATTATGGATGGGTTGCACCTCATTTATGGGCACAATATAGATAGTTTTAAGCTGAGCAAATGATGTGCAAAGTTGTTTCAGTCCTTGGCAATGTTGGTTTATGGGGGAGGGGGTGTATTTCTTGCAGTTAGTTCAGATTAATGGGGGTGGATGGAGAATTTCAGACATGTGTGAGTATAGCATGGGTGATGCGACTGTGGTCTAGGTTTGGAGGATAGTGCCTGTTTGTGAAGAACTTACGGAGATTTTCAGTGTACTTGCCACTAGAGACACATCATACATGGATCGCCAGACACTTTGGAGGGATGTTTCATTGTGGAAGGAATGACTGCTATCAAAAGGGAGTTACTATTGATGGTTGGTGAACTTGACATGGACAGCAGTTTTTAAGGAGCCATCAGAGAAGTGATGATAAACATACAGTACGTTTCTACACTGAGGTGAGGAGGGTTATGTGAAAAAGATAGGAGAGAAGGTATGGGGGAGTGAGGATAAACTACATTGGCCCTGTATCTGAATCATAAAGATAAAATGGTACATGTAAAATAAGGGGTAAGTAATGATGAACATGGAACTGTGACATTGAGTTTTATATTATTTTATTATGCATTTCCTTACACAGACCTGTTGCTGAAGTGATTATTACTGTATGACTGCCACAGCAAACGGGGCTCCTCATGGATATTGTAGATCCAATAAAATAACCACAGAACGTATCTCTGCCTACGTAGATCAACACCTTCAACCCATTACATGCAGTCTCCCATCCTTCATCAAAGACACCAACCACTTTCTCGAACGCCTGGAATCCGTACCCAGTCTGTTACCCCCAGAAACCATCCTGGTAACCATTGATGCCACTTCCCTATACACAAATATCCCGCACGTCCAGGGCCTCGCTGCAATGGAGCACTTCCTTTCACGCCGATCACCTGCCACCCTACCTAAAACCTCTTTCCTCGTCACCTTAGCCAGCTTCATCCTGACCCACAACTTCTTCACTTTTGAAGGCCAGACATACCAACAATTAAAGGGAACAGCCATGGGTACCAGGATGCCCCCCTCGTATGCCAACCTATTTATGGGTCGCTTAGAGGAAGCCTTCTTGGTTACCCAAGCCTGCCAACCCAAAGTTTGGTACAGATTTATTGATGACATCTTCATGATCTGGACTCACAGTGAAGAACAACTCCAGAATTTCCTCTCCAACCTCAACTCCTTTGGTTCCATCAGATTCACCTGGTCCTACTCCAAATCCCATGCCACTTTCCTAGATGTTGACATCCATCTGTCCAATGGCCAGCTGCACACATCCGTCCACATCAAACCCACCAACAAGCAACAATACCTCCATTATGACAGCTGCCACCCATTCCATATCAAACGGTCCCTTCCCTACAGCCTAGGCCTTCGTGGCAAACGAATCTGCTCCAGTCCTGAATCCCTCGACCATTACACCAACAACCTGAAAACAGCTTTCGCATCCCGCAACTACCCTCCCAACCTGGTACAGAAGCAGATAACCAGAGCCACTTCCTCATCCCCTCAAACCCAGAACCTCTCACAGAAGAACCCCAAAAGTGCCCCACTTGTAACAGAATACTTCCAGGGACTGGATCAGACCTTGAATGTGGCTCTCCAGCAGGGATACGACTTCCTAAAATCCTGCCCCGAAATGAGATCCATCCTTCATGAAATCCTCCCCACTCCACCAAGAGTGTCTTTCCGCCGTCCACCTAACCTTCGTAACCTCTTGGTTCATCCCTATGAAATCCCCAAACCACCTCCCCTACCCTCTGGCTCCTACCCTTGCAACCGCCACCGGTGTAAAACCTGTCCTATGCACCCTCCCACCACCACCTACTCTAGTCCTGTAACCCGGAAGGTGTACACGATCAAAGGGAGAGCCACATGTGAAAGCACCCACGTGATTTACCAACTGACCTGCCTGCACTGTGATGCTTTCTATGTGGGAATGACCAGCAACAAACTGTCCATTCGCATGAATGGACACAGGCAGACAGTGTTTGTTGGTAATGAGGATCACCCTGTGGCTAAACATGCCTTGATGCACGGCCAGCACATCTTGGCACAATGTTACACCGTCCGAGTTATCTGGATACTTCCCACCAACACCAACCTATCCGAACTCCGGAGATGGGAACTCGCCCTTCAGTATATCCTCTCTTCTCGATATCCGCCAGGCCTCAACCTCCGCTAATTTCAAGCTGCCGCCGCTCATACCTCACCTGTCTTTCAACAACTTCTTTGCCTCTCTACTTCCGCCTCGACTGACATCTCTGCCCTTAACTCTTTGCCTTTAAATATGTCTGCTTGTGTCTGTGTATTTGCGGATGGATATGTGTGTGTGTGTGCGCGAGTGTACACCTGTCCTTTTTTTCCCCTAAGGGAAGTCTTTCCGCTCCCGGGATTGGAATGACTCCTTACCCTCTCCCTTAAAACCCACATCCTTTCATTTTTCCCTCTCCTTCCCTCTTTCCTGACGAAGCAACTGCCAGTTGCGAAAGCTCGTAATTCTGTGTGTGTGTTTGTGTGTTTTGTTCATGTGCCTGTCTGCCGGCGCTTTCCCGCTTGGTAAGTCTTGGAATCTTTGTTTTCAATAAAATAGTTATTTGTATATGGCTTTGATGGTAATTTATTAGAAATGTTGGTGTTCTGACTCCGTCGTTGATACTGGGAACAGTGGAAAAAAGGTGTTGTGGATTGATGATTTGCAGTAAGTGATGATGTTACAGTCTGAAGCATACCTGTAGTCCTAATGGATGCCTGAATGTGTTGTGGTTACAATGAATTCAGGTAAGGACATACGACAGATTTTTTTTTATGAACATTTACCTGTGTGTGAACACTGCTTCATGAAGGAACATCACCTGATTCCAGTGCAAGAGTCTCTTTGAGATCATTTGTTCTGAGGACTTCACTATGTTCAAATACTGTACTGTGAATGTTTGTGTCATCAATAAAAATAGTTCTACATAGTATTAGAATTATGTGTGTCTTAGTGTAACCATCTTCCATGTCTTAGTGTAACCATCTCCTATAACCTGTGAAACTACATTGGTGACTCCCAATGATTGCCATCACATAGAAGTTCATTTCTGACAATTGCACAGTCATAATGCTGCCGACGTGCTCACATTGTGCTGTGCAGCTTTCACTGCAAACACCATAATTCATCCATGATGCCAGTCACTATGGATAACACTGCAGGGTGTATACGTGGACAAGGAAAAAAAAAAAATTCCCGGATTTCCCGGTTAAAAATACTCCTCCTCTCAGTTGAAAACATACTTTTTCCCTGTTAACTGACAGTATATTTTCTCTTGGAACTGTGTGAGTCCTTTGAATGATTGTGGTTTTATACACGGGAGTAGAATTTCCCGGCACTTTATAAAACTAAACATAGGAAAAAACCGCGTTTTGGAAAGATCTTTGATGTGCAGCAACATATAGGCTGCATATTTTTGTCGTATTATGAAAGTATAAATTCAAATTCCACCAAACACCGCATGTTACTTTCCGAAGCATTGAAATCGAAATTGTGATGCGCTTTTGTAAGCCAGTCATAGCTCATGTCACGTGATCTCCCAGCCGATGGCAGCGGGTATTCAGAGCTTAGGACACGTGATGTAGTCAGCCAATAGCAACATCGCGAATGCACAAACAGAAAAAGTTAATGGTTTAAATTAATATACATAGTGTTGCTACACGAAACGCAAAGCTTTCACATATAATATTGGTCTGTAAGATTAATACGCTGCAAGAGAAGCTAAGCTTTCACATACAATGTTGGTCTTTTATGCACTTATTACAATTTAAGGTATATCACACAAATGTGATTGTAAAATTTTTAATAACGACTTAAATGTTTGATCTTCTGGGCTCGAAATTCATCTAAATGGCTCATCATCAAAGAGTTGATTTTTAAAAGAGGGTCAAATGCTCTGTGATTTAAGAACTTCATCGTACATTATCGCACATAGCTCCGTTGTAACTGCCACGCCTATTCCATAACAATATACTTTTTGTGTGCGACAACTTTACATCCTTGACACAGATTCCAAGGTTGGCACTATGCTGCCGTCTTTCCATCATCTGTCTACATACCTATTCATCTCCTGATAGCAAATCCATTTTTATAGCTCACAGGTTCATGCACACAACCATGGCACCATCGAACAATTCACCTGGACATTCCTCATCACCTGTTATTGGCACCGACTTCTATGACACTTCAGCTTGATTCCAGACCTCTAGAGCAACAGGCACGTCCACAAACTCTGTCTACAGTATCTTTGACATAGCCCCTTCAATGGCTCAACGAAACAGCAGAATCCTCTCTACACCCCAACCCCATCCCCCCAAGGACACTCTCAACAACCATCAGACACTTCAGGAGTGCGTCAGTATGATCAGGCAGTTGCAGAATGTTCACCAACTTTATTCTGATGTGCATGAAGTTGAATCTTCAATTATGTCATGATAATAATGCCATCAGGGACAAGATTAAAGACATATAACGCAAATTCTTCACGGCATCGCAGCACCTCAACCATCTTCACTGGCTGCCTCCACATGTCGCCTCCTCATGGATTCCTCACACACAAAACTCTGACGCGATCCCTCTGGCACCACCTGTGAAGATGCCCACAATCTTTTTTCCAGCAGTCATTTCAAAGATTAGTATGGTACAGCTTGTTTGCTCATTTCCTGCCAAATTGTCATCTGATTCTCCAGAAGTATGTGTCAGATACTGTGCTGTTATCAGCAGAACAGTGCCTAATATCACCACACACACCTGCTCCCCCTCTGCCTCTGATAAGTCAGCAACTGCACCAACTGCCACCTGACCTACGAAGTGTTGCCAAAGCATCAGTGGAGAAGACCTTACGAAGAGGTATACTTCACCCGTCTGACAGTTACTGGGCGTCACCTATAAAACTAGTCTCAAAGAGAAATGATTCTGTCAGGTTATGTGGCGACTGCAGAATTCTTAATGCTCGGACCATCATAGACAACAACCATGTTCCAAACATACAGGACTGCTTCCACTATTTGGTGACTACCTCCATTTTCAGTTTAATCAGTTATAAAACGTCATATCTGCAAGTACTTATGCACCCTGGTACAGTCGAAAAACAGCCATAATCATGCCATTTGGTGTATTCAAATTTATGTTCATGCTGTATGAACTTAAAAATGCATTCTCAAACTTGGCCAACACCTCACTGATCTACTACTCGTCAAGCTCCAATTTTATTATGCATATCAAAATGACATCTTAATTTTCTCATCTGATGAGGAATCGCACAAAAAAGTTTTCAACATTCTCACTAACCATAGTATCATAATAAATGAAGACAAATGTCAGCTTCATTGCAAAGTCATGTTTCTTGGACACATCATAAATGCATTGGGAATTAGGACCACACCACAACATGTTGAGATTGTCCATCAACTGCCTTCACCACAAGACTATTAGGAATTATTCAGATTCATAGGCATGATAAATTCCCACAAGCGACATCATCCACAAGCAGTAGCTTTCCAAGTACCCCAAACACAAGTACTGGCCGCCAAACATACCACCGACAAATGTAAATTCACATGGATGGACCAGATGCAGACACCATTTGAGTGCATTAAAGAGTGTCCCTCGCAAACTGGAGAAAATCAGTTCAAAGCAGTGGCTAGAACATTAATGAACATCTGTTTCTTGAATGAATTTGAGTATTGGCAGTGCACATTTTAATTTGTTTGAAAACCTAGCAGCAATTATTTGCTATACTTTTAAGTATAAAGGAAACCATTTCAGCCATAAATATATCAGAACATAGTGGAAAGTACATATTTCAAGGTTAAATGATGTAATGTAGTAAAAGAAGGCATTCTATTAGGTACTCCGATTGCTTGTCTTTGACGAACAGAAATGCGTATCCAGACACTTCAGCTAAATAGTTCACATTAACAAAATATGTGATAGTAGTGTATTTCTGGATCTCAACATGCAGCAAATTGCATAAGCTCCTTTTCTAAGTTGCTGAAATATCATTACTTAAAAAAGATGAGATTACTATCACTCAGTAACTAAGTCATTGTGTAATCATGGTCTTAATCATTGCACTACCCCACTATGTATACAATGTATAATTTCAACATCATGGTGTGTGATGCTTTTTGAGAGGAGAAAAATTTGAAGAAACCTTCAATTTACTTATGAGAATTGGCTTGTATTGTTCCAACAGAAATTATTTTTGAGCTGAGACAAATCAAGAACTCAGTGCCATTGGATTTTACATCCAAATGACAACAACACTCTAGGTAATACCTCAGGAAAACATTCAATCCTCTTGTTTGATTCAGAGTGATGACAAAGATCAATTTGTAGGTTTAGGTGGCACCAAAAATATCTGTATTCTAGCCATATTGTGGGAAAGAATGGCGTTAATTAGATTCTTTTCAGATGATTCATTTATGGTACTAATATTTTCTCAGCTGTGTTTATCTGCTTGCTCACTACCTTATACAAGTTGTAAAAAATAGTGTGTACAGAATTTTACACAGTGTTTAGAGGAGGTAAAAAGAAAAAATTGTTTTATGAGACAAAAATGTCATATCTGCACCATTTCCGCTAGGGATCCATGCTTGTTTTGAAGCTAATGATTAGATTAGATTAGTACTTGTTCCATAGATCATGAATATGACACTTCGTAATGATGTGGAACGTGTCAGGTTAATAAAGGTGTCTATACAAGATATTACATTACACAAAATATTACATGACACTTAATTATTTTTTTAATTATGATGTTTGGGGACAGTGCTCAAATTGCTGAGTGGTTAATATTGCTGAAGAAATGTTGCTGAAAATGTAGCCCATTTAAATTAATGCAGACATGGCATCTGCATGCTAATGATTTTCTATCATTCCAAAAACAACCAGATCTTTCAGGAATAACGGCTGCAGTAACAGCCAAGTAGCCAACCAACTCTTCTGGAGTTCTATCGGCGTCTTGTACACCAAACATTTCATCTCCCCCTACAAAAAGAAGTCAGTAGAAGGTCAGCAGCATCTCCAAAAAAATATTCATCACACAACAGTTTGAATACTGCCTCTGAACACCACTGCTGCCAAAACCTTCATGGACACCTTGCAGGGAAACAGCACACAAGTAACATTTTGGTCACACAAAGAAAAAGTTTCTTTTATCTGCTCTAAACACACTAAAATTTTGTGTAAGACAACCACATCTGAGAATTTGGTTAACTGTGGCTGCATCCAGATTTGGTAAACTCAGGATACAAGATGAGTAATTATGCTAACGTCCTCTCTTATTGTAAGCTCAGAACATACTCAAGCAACCGAACTCTTCTCCGAGTGCATATCAAACTCTTCTCCGAGCCACTGGCATGTAAATCAGTGTTCTTCTCAAATTGTGATGGATTATTAATTTCATTAGCAAAACTATGTATTGTGATAGCGCAGTTAAAATGCCTGATTCGTTGAAGACGTACCTACATGACATTCATGGGTAAACACCACATTTTATTCTCACTGCTAAGTGATGAGTCATGCTCGTTATTCTGTATGGCATTATTGAGCAGAAATATGCAAAATATGTCAGGAGGTACATAAGTTTGTTTCCATGATTAGCAGTTATATGAATAGCAAAAGTAACTGAATTTTATTGTTTGAGATACTCTTCCAGTTCAAGTTTTTATCAGTATGAACACCAAAAAATTTATAGCATTCTACCCAACTTACTGACCTCTGCTCATGTGCTACATCTATTGTTGGTATGACTCTATGTACAGAATTGAATGTTGTGTGTTAAAAAAAAAAAAAAAAAAAATCGTGAGAGTCCATTTTCAGAAAACCACTTAATAATTCTTTGCAAATATCACTTACAAACTCCTTCAGTTGCTTTCTCTCTGATGAACTTTATTATAACATGTATCAACTGGAAAAACTATCAATTCTGCTTGTTGAATATTAAGTGGAAGATCATTCACACATATAATGAATAGGAGTGTACCTAAATTGAACTTTGTGGGGCGCCCTTTGTGATTTTTACCCTATCACTAAAATTTTCTACATTTCCAACATTGTCTGAATTATTCATCACAAACTTTTGCATCCTGTTTGCCAAGTATGATTCAAACCAGCTATATATAAAGCCTTCAATTCCATAAAGCTTGAGTTTTTCTAAGAGGTTATCATGATCTGCAAAAACAGAGGCATTTAATAGATCACAAAAAATACCAACTGAAGATATATTATTATTTGAGACTTTTGGTATTTGATGAGTGAATGTATAAATAGCATCCTGAGTTGAGCAATCTTTCTGGAATCCAGCCACGGATATTTTCAATAAATTATTTCCACTTAAGCGTGCAACTACTGTGGAGTACATTACCCTTTCAAATATTTTGAAAAAAGATGTCAGTAAGGAAATTGGACAATAATTTAGTCTGTTTTGTCACTTTTTATTATGAAGAGGATTAGTAATTGCATATTGTAACCAGTCTGGAAAAATTCCCTGTACCAGTGATGTTTTGCTTATATCACTAAGGACATTACTTGTTAAGTTGGGACAACTTCTCAGAATACTGTCTGAAATACTTGTCAACCTCACAAGATCTTTTGTTTTTCAGATTATATTAATTTTAATGAAGGATGTTAGTGCTATTTCTAGTTGCTTAAAGTTTTGTGGAATTACACACTAATATATTCTCTTGCTTCTTCAATTGAATTAATCCTATATTTGCATCTATGTTTAGAACATGATTGTGAACAGTACTTGCAACTTCTGAATTATCAGTCACAACATTGTCATTTACATTCGTGGAGGTATGTACCATCTATGCAACTAATTGGAGGCAGTTTGTTTATTGTCATACTTGTTTCGTTTCTTATATTTGAGAAGAATCATCAGTGGGCTGTAATACATGTTTCCTTTTATACACACAATAAATGTATTATTTGGAAAATGTAATATGCTGCTATATTACATTTTGCCCTGTTTTTAGGTCATAATCAACGTTTGTAGACAAATTTCATAATGTGAACTTCTCGTTACAATTTCCATCTTTGTTAACTCATGTAAATTTGTGCTAAAACAGTCGATTCAAACCTTCTTTTTTTTTTTTAAAAAAAAATAAAAGATAAAAAAAATAAAAACATGGCAAAATATAGTATTTTATCTACTACATAATATGTTTATTCTATGTACAAAAGGAAACATGTATTATATGCCACTCATGATGCTTCCCAAATATAAGATAAGAAGTGAAACATGTATGGCAATAAACAAAATGCCTTCAATTAGTTACATAGATGGTACATACCTCCATGAATTTAAAGTAAGTAATGGAAAGACAGAAAAAATTATGAAAAGAAATTACGATTGTCATTTAGTTTAACTGTTATGGAATTTTGTACAGTGACTGTGTGGTTTCACCGCCAGACATCACACTTGCTAGGTGGTAGCCTTTAAATCGGCCGCGGTTCGGTAGTATACGTCGGACCCGCGTGTCGTCACTATCAGTGATCACTATCCTTTACTAACACGGTTGGCTCTCTTGCCAACCACAACATTGGCGATGAGGATGAGGTCAGGAACATGACAAGGGAATTAGAATTGAGAAAAACAGACGTAGCTGGTGGAATACTTAACTTTAATCCATTCATGGAGAACGTCTCTCTTTATGGTACATGATTCACAATATCAATAGTATGGATACTGGCACCTTGCTAGGTCATAGCAAATAACGTAGCTGAAGGCTATGCTAACTATCGGCTCGGCAAATGAGAGCGTAGAAGTCAGTGAACCATTGCTAGCGACGTCGGCTGTACAACTGGGGCGAGTGCTAGGAAGTCTCTCTAGACCTGCCGTGTGGCGGCGCTCGGTCTGCAATCACTGATAGTGGCGACACGTGGATCCGACGTATACTACCGGACCGCGGCCGATTTAACAACTACCACCTAGCAAGTGTGGTGTCTGGCGGTGACACCAAATTCCTCTCCCGCAAATCGGCGTACAGTTGTTGAATAAGGCTTCTCTCTGGGCATCACCCTTAGTAATTTTGCCAAAACCTTCCGGCAAATTGAGACTTTGTGTGGACTTCAAGGCAACAGTGAATCCACAACTAGTGATTGCAACTTTTCCTTTACCCCGCCTGGAAGATCTTTTTGACAAACTGTGCCCGGGTAAATATTTTTCAAAGTAGGATCTCGCAGATGCGTACTTGCAAATACCGGTAGACGAAGAATCCCAGCCCATTTTGGTGGTTAACACGCATCTTGTTTTGTATCGATTCAAACGACTGCCATTCGGGTGTGCATCTGCCCCTGCATTGTTTCAGCAATATCTACAAACTGTTTGTGCGTCGGTCCCTACTGCAGCAAATTATCTGGACGATATTGTGATCTCCAGAAAGACGGAAGAAGAACATTTGGCCAATCTCAGAACATTATTTCAGGTCTTGCGACAAAATGGTCTTCGCTTGCGGAAGGACAAATGTGTGTTTTTTGCTCGGGGCTTGCCATACTTAGGACATGTACTCAATGCCCAAGGCATACATCCCAGTACAATGCACCTCCATGCCATACAAGACTTGCCGTTGCCGCAGAATTTGAAGCAGCTACAGAGTGTGCTGGGAAAAATCAACTATTATCATAAATATGTTCCACACGTCTCTTCCATTTCAGCTCTGCTTCATCGCTTACACCGTAAGGGTGTTCCGTTCGTCTGGATGATGGAATGCGAACGTGCTTTTCGCCAGTTGAAATTGGCCTTGCTTTCCAATACTTGCCTTACGCCATTCGATCCCCAGAAGCCCCTTTTGTTGATGGTGGATGCATCGGATTTCGGGATCGGTGCTGTGCTTGCGCACAAAGATGGATCGCACGATCGCCCTATTGCCTTTGCATCCAAATTGCTTTCGCCTGCGCAAAGAAATTATTCACAGATCGAGAAAGAAGCATTGGCTCTCGTATTTGGTGTTACAAAGTTTCATGATTTCTTGTATGGTCGTCACTTTACCATAATCACAGACCACAAACCTTTGACATCGCTTTTTCATCCGACCAAGCCTGTACCTCCACGTACAGTGCAGAAATTCATTTGCTGGTCTATTTTCCTCTCGCGTACCACTAAGATATCTTGTATTGGTCCACTGCTAAGCACGGAAACGCCGATGCGTTGTCCCGCTTGCCTGTTGCTGAGGATAGAGCATTCGATTCCTCCGAACTTGCTTGCATGTTCATTGATGCGGAAACTGATGGCATGGTCGAATCGTTTCCGATTGATTTTCGTCGTGTAGCTACAGCCAAAGCTGCCGACCCTGTTCTTGCTCCCGTTCTGCCTTTTGTTGCTACACAATGGCCCTTGTCAAAGTCACGAATCGGGGACCCGTTCATTTGCCAATTGTTTGCTCACTAGGAGAGACTTTTTGTACGACGTGGTGTTTTGCTGTTGCGTTCTGATAATGATCAGTCCAGGGTCGTGGTACCACATTCGTTACAGTCCTCTGTCTTACAGGTTCTCCACCAAGGACATTGTGGTATAGTAAGAACGAAACAACTTGCTCGTCAGCATTGTACTTGGTTCGGAATCGATTCCACGATTACGAATATGTGCTCTTCTTGCATGGTGTGTGCCGAACAACAATCAGCACCACCACGGAAATTCTTTGCATGGCCAAAAGCCACTTCCCCTTGGCAACGCTTACACATTGATTTTGCTGGTCCATTCTGGAATGCTCGATGGTTGGTTGTAGTAGATTCATTTAGAAATTTTCCTTTTGTTGTGCGGATGTCTTCCACGACATCATCTGCCACCATCCAAGCATTATCTGCTATTTTTTGCATTGAAGGTCTTCCACAGACTATTGTTTCCGACAATGGACCACAATTCATGTCCACAGAATTTCAGTCATTCTGAAAGGTCAATGCAATGGTATTCAACATCTGATGTCCATGCCGTTTTCGCCGCAGTGAAACGGTGCCACTGAACGATTGGTCAGGACTTTCAAGTCACAGATGTTGAAGTTGAAAGAGTTGCATTCTCGGGAGGACGCGTTATTGCTTTTTTTGTCCTCGTATGGCTCTCAGCCCCGAGATGGTCGCTCGCCGGCTGAGTTTCTCCACGGTTGCCCTCATCGAACCTTGATGTCTTTGCTACATCAGGTTCCTGTGCAGTGGCAGACACCTGCTTTTGCTCCATGCAACGTTGTCTGCTATCCCCACTACCGAGGTTCATGGCGTTGGCTCGAAGGGCGCATTCTTCGCTGCCTCGGACGCGCCATGTATCTGGTTTTGGGGGCCTCTGGTGAGGTGCGTTGGCATTTCAATCAGCTGCGCATCTGTCGTCGCACGGGATCTGCCGCTCGCCGTCTGCTTTCAGCGACGGTGCCGTCCAGTCGGTACCCCGGGGACTCATATACTGGCTCGCCTCAGCCCCAGGTGTTACCGACGCTGCCTTTCATTTTGCCCCATGGCGACTCGACACCGCCATCGCTGCCGCCACCGCCGCCACGTGCTGCTGCAACCGCCGGGCGCCTCCCTGGGTCATGTGCCGCCGATCGCTTCCCGTGACCAGTTGTCCTCCGACATGGAGCTCTTGCCTGCTCCGGACCATATGTCGTCTTTGCCCATCGGGTGCCCCGGCCTGATGGAGGTCGACCCTTCGGTCCCTCCTGTCTCTCTAAGGGCGCATACACCGCATGTTGGCGTGCACCCTGGAGCAGGTTTTCAGGCGTTTCCTAGCTCCCCGCGGTCCAAATGGCAGGGTGCGGGTGGCACAGCCTTGCCTGTTGTTAGGCTCTCCAACTTGTAGCATATGTCAACATGCGGTCCTCCCCATGGTGGGCGGAAGCCTTATTCGACAACCGTACGCTGATTTGCGGGGGAGGAATGTGGTGTCACCGCCAGACACCACACTTGCTAGGTGGTAGCCTTTAAATCGGCCGCGGTCCGGCAGTATACGTCGGACCCGCGTGTCGCCACTATCAGTGATTGCAAACTGAGCGCCGCCACACGGCAGGTCTAGAGAGACTTCCTAGACTCACCCCAGTTGTACAGCCGATGTTGCTAGCGATGGTTCACTGACTTCTACTCTCTCATTTGCCGAGACGATTGTTAGCATAGCCTTCAGCTACGTTACTTGCTATGACCTAGCAAGGCGCCAGTATCCGTACTATTGATATTGTGAATCATGTACCATAAAGAGTGACATTCTCCATGAATGGATTAAAGTTAAGTATTCCACCAGCTACGTCTGTTTTTCTCAATTCTAATTCCCTTGTCATGTTCCAGACCTCACGCCAGCCTGCGTGAGCTAAAACGCGTGCATTTCGGCCTCCTTTACTAACACGGTTGGCTCTCCTGCCAACCACGACAGACTGGCTGTCCTGTCTCCTATTTGACAATGTCCCATGTAGCTTTAATCTTATTATCTGCATTATTTATTTCTGCCTGGACATGCTTACAACTGGACATTTCAATAACTTACCTTAAAATACCACAATGGTTTTCCGTAATAGGCAAGTAATGTCAGATCTTTGCTTACTCTGGTCTTTACATAAATCTCCCTCTTCCTCTTACGTGAGATTTTAATTCCCTTAGTTATTCATGGCTTATTTGTTCTTTTTGCAATGGATCTGTAGGATAATTTTTTAGGAAAGCAACTTTCAAATATTAATACAAATTTTGAATTTGACATCATTATCTTTCTACATATACCTCATCCAATACCACCACTTTTAGTTTACTCTTAAAACATTGTATCCTGCTCTCATTAATAAACCTCACTGCTTCATATGAACCTGCCTCTGTGTTGTAAGGTGCAATGCTGTTTATTTCCATTAACTGTGCATCATGATCAGATAGCCCTTTAGCAACAGGGTACACATTATTTGTTTCAGCCTGAGCACTGTATATAAATACATTGTCAATCAGTGCCCTACTATTTTGCTACACGAGTTGCAAAATTAACTACTGAAATTATATTGAAACCCCAAAGTAATAATTCTACTTCATTTTTTTCTATCCGTATCTCTGAAGAAATCTACATTGAAGTCTCTACAAACTACTACCGTAACTGTTTCTTCTTGTCTGACAGGTAGCTCAAAATGTATCTAGATTTCTCATAAATAACTGGAAGTTTCCTAGAGAGGATCTGTGTACTGTTACGATTATCAGAGAAGTATTCTGCAATAACAACTGCACAGAATATTTATACAGCCATATGAAACTGTCTGAAAAGTCCTTCTTTGGGATGTTGCTCAACTGTTCCATAATGTTGGCATGAATGTATGTTATGTCATCAAAGCACTGACCCTTCTTGTGAATTTCTGCATTCTGTCATTTTGTGCTAGCTTCATATTGATAACACCAAGTCTCATCACCCATGATGATTCTTTTCTGGAAAAGAATTTTCAGTGGTTTGCATTTTAATCCAGTTGCGGGAGGCGTCTGTCCACATGTCATTTATGTTCGGGAGTAAAGCTGCATGGGACAGACTTTACACACACTTTGTCCTTCTTCAAAACATTCTTGAGGATATCTTGAACACTTGATTTAGGGATGACGCTGATTGCGATTTGTGACACAGCAGTCCTGTCACACTACGGTTGCATGTCCATTACTTAACAGTGCCTGCTCGCAACTGACTGGTCAAATGCACATCAGCTGTTTACAGTTGTTAGTTCAAGCTGGCACTGTAGTTACTGCACCGATGATACACAAGGAACAAAATCAGTCTCAGAGTTTTTTGTATGGGCAGTGTATTCTTAACCAACCTTTTTACCACAACAGAAAATGATAATTTTCAACACACTACATTATAGACACTTCATTATAAGGTGCAGTGGCCATATGCCCACAACTTTGACTGTAGTGCTCTGTGCAAGGGAGAATCCACACTATAGTATGTAGACTGGTTACTAGCTGAGAACAACTCGCTGGTTTGAAAGTCAGTAGAATATTTTTCACTGTTACCCGCAACAAATTTTTTTTGTAGCACCAGCAACTGGAAATATTATTAATGTGCAGCAATGGGAAATATTATTAATGTGCATTGGCTTGCGTCATTGTATAGTGCCTGCCATGGTATGACTGACATACCCGCAACATGACCTCTGTGTAAAGTGGGCATTCCCATCTGGGATACAAAGAGAAACAGTATCGGCAACATGGAAACAAAGTGTAACGGCGGGAACAACACCTGGTAATGGCCAGTGGTTGTATAAAATGCAGTAGGGTGGTCACTGCTGAACAGGATTCACTATAGAGTCTGTGTTGGAAACTGTATGAACTGTATTACTTCAGCTCTGGGGCAACAGTGGAATGTCAAGATCTGTGAAAAAGTTTGTTGCATCATTTAAGATAATTCAAATACATGTACAACTCACATAATAAGGAGTCAGATTTTGTTAGAGCTTGTGTGCTGATCACCTTATTTACAGCATCTAACTTGAAATGTTCTAAGAATTCTAATCTTGCCTCTACCATACACATTTTGTTTGAAAAGTGCTCAGGCAATAAAAATATTTGCCTTGTTCACACCACATGCATCCTTGCCCAAAATGTGAGATGTTACATATATCAATACGTCTGTGGCATCCATCTGCATGTCTGGAGGAGTTACTAAACTCTGTTTGACTGAAACCTGTTTTCATCCACTTGGCTTCCTCACACACTTTTCACTCTGTGGCTAATCAAGTCAATAAGTCATAAACGAAGGAAAGAAGATTGGATGTAACATCCCATCAACATCAAGGTCGTTAGAGGTGGAGCATAGGCTTGGATTGTGACAAGAATGTGGAAGGAAACAGGCTGTGCACTCTCAAAGGAACCATCCTGGCATTTGCCTGGAGTGATTTAGGGAAATCATGGAAAACATAAATTTCATTGGCCAGATGCATATTTGATCTGTCTGTCATCCTGACTGGGAGTCCAGTGTGCTAGCCACTACACCATCTCACTCAGTATCACACTCATGATGATCACTTACCAAAGCAAGTGGAACAGGGTATTTTACATCTCTATACTGCCACTAATTAGGAAGAATATTATTGTATCTACCATCCAAGGATGGCTTAACATAGCTAGAGAGATCACTGGCCATTTGGAACCTCAACAGCCTTGTCTGACTAAGGTGATATTGATTATGAAACAAATACTTGTAATTTTTTTAATTTCATTAATCAAATTCAGTATTTCAGGAAAGTCTGCAGTTGTATCATTCATGGTTTAAATAAAGAAAACTGCACCAGTTAATTATTTTTTCATGTTAAGCAGAACACGTTTTGAGAATTTATTCTCATTTTCAAGAGCATTTTTGAATTTTTTTACATGAATATTTTTGGTGATGTTTGCATCTTATTGAGGCTGTATCGTATTGTGCATCCTCCATTGCACAAAATGTCACACACATGCAACTCATCACTTTAGATGCAAATAGTGTAAATGATGGTTCACATGTGTGTGATATTCTTTGTAACAGAGGAGGCACAATACCTTATAATCTCAAAAAGATGCAAGAAAGGCTGGATATCTCCTCTTATTCCATTGATATTCTGATAAAAGAATCATCCAAATAATCTATGGAACATTTGACTAACTAACCAACCAACAAACATTGTAATGAAGTGAGGAGGGAGGAAGACCATGTACAATACCAGAAGCATTTTTTTAGTGACAGCTTGGGGAGATTATACAGGCCTCAATGCATATTCCATAGATCCATATGTGAACAGGTCACTGGTTATGGAACAAGTCAATTTTTACAACATATTGTTTACTACATAAGTACATTGAACTTATGTTAGGAATGATTGGAATAATATGATATGAATAAGAGTAACTTTTGAGTATGGAGGTCAACATATAAGTTACCATACATGACAATTTTTTTCTTCTGAAGGATCCACAGCCTCATTATGTTTTAAGGAAGAAAACATGGTTCAGTACATATTTATCGTCTGTTCTATTAACTAGTTTTGACAGTTGGTCATTTTCAAGCACTTACAAGCCTAAATCCAATAGTGCAATAGATTATATCCATTATGAATTGATGTAATCTAGTGTATTATTGGAGTGTATTTGTGCTACACATGCACTCGAAAATGATGTGTGACTTTACGTACGTGGTATTTAGTCAAGTATGATGTGAAGCTTATGGCTTGTGATAAGTGCTCAAATATGACCAACAGTCAAAATTAGCTAATAGCATGGACAATATATACGTTAAATCCTGTTTGGACCATGTTTTCTTCTTAATACCATACATTACTTTTCTAGGAATATGAAGATACACATAAATTTGAATTACTGTACATAAACAAAAAATTGATGAATCCTCTATATAGACCACAAAAATAGATTTAAGCTGGCTAATGCGATGATACACATTGTGGCTAAGAAATTCATCTGTTCTATAATAAGATTCATCTAGAAGTAACTGCCTTAGGTTTTCTTTAAACTTGGGCATGCTTGCAACCAGATCTTCAATTTGTGATGGGAGGGCATTAAAAATCTTGGTGACACTGCATAGTGAGCAGTTCGTCAAGGTTTGAAGATTTCTAAACAGATTTCTGCAGGAGTGCCTAGGATTGGTTCCAAACACATTTCTGATGCTCACTTTTATCTTCCTAGTGGTTGATGTCCCCATAATATTACAATATGACCCATAAGTGGATGAAAATAGCCAAAATGTGTTTTATTCTGTTCATCTTCCTTCTGGCAAATACCATTCTTAAGGCAAATGTTGCTGAATGTAATCTTTTCCACAGTTCTTGAATACAATAGTGCTACTTCAGCTTGCTGCCTTTATACAGACCCAGAAACTCAGAGGACTCAACCTTTAAAATTGGTGTTCATCCATTTTTAGATTTATTTCATCTGTAATGTTAGTATTAGAGGGAAAAAATGTAATTCGACTTTTTTTAGTGACTGAAAAATCAGTAATTTTAAACCAGTTTACCACATCTATAAATTCCTATTTACTATATCACTTAATATGTTCCCTAATTAATTATTAACAGATATAGTGGTGTCATCAACAAACATGGTGACTTTTCTATGTTCTGTACATAGTGGTAAATCATTTATGAATGTTAGAAAAAGCAGTGATGCCAATACTGTGCCTTGAGGCACTCCAATGGCAATGGAGCCCTGTTTTGAAGATACATGGGCACCATGCTTTCCTTCGACGATAACTTCCTGCTTTCTACCACACAGATAAATTTCAAGCCACTTGTCTATTAATTGATTCATTCCTTGGGTCATGGCTTTATTCAAGAGAATACAGTGACCAACACTGTCAAAAGCTTTTCACAGGTCACAGATACACCAACTATCATCATATTGATACTTATGGATTTCAAAACATTGTCAACAAATGCTTGTATTGCATCCTCTGGTGTATTCCCTTCTGAAAACCAAACTGGCTATTGCTGTGGATATTGTATTTACTAAGGTTCTCAATCATTTTACTAAGCATCAATTTCTCCAGTAACTCACAAAAAATTGAGAAAAATGAAATTGGTCGATAATTTGCAGCATCTGTCTCTTCTCTCTTTCAATAAAATGGTCATACAAGTCCATATTTTAATGTCAGGTATAACTCAGTCCTCAAGTTAGATGTTAAAAATATGGCAGAGGACTTACATTATTTCTGTACAGCAATGTTTAAATAATTTACAGGAAATATTACCAACTCCAGCATTTTATTTTTACAAACAGAACTAATTTTTTCCAGTTTCCTGCACTGTCATTTTCCAAACATACAACTCATCTATTTTGTTAGGTAGGGTGTTATGTAAGATATCTGTAGCTTTATTTACAGAACCAAAGCACCTCACTGTATTTGTAGATGTTAAGAAATGATTATTGAAAATACTAGCCGTAATTTCAGGATCATCCACTTTATTGGTCCCATTTCTTAAACTGACCATTTCTTTGACACCTGAACTATTCTGCATCTCATTCTTCACCTATTTCCATATGGTTTTCAAGTACAGTATGCTCCCCCAGCTGTTCGATGCCTTGTACTGCCGTTGACATGCTTCATATACAATTTGCGTTACTGTTCGTACCTCATTTTGGAAAACAGTGGTCTTGCAGGACTGTATTGCCTTAAAGCTGACAGCAAGTCCAAGCTTTCATCGAGCGTCCATTGACCATTAAGGCTGATGATAAGATTGAACTTTACAGATTAGTACAACACAACAAGTTTTGTCCCTTGTTTGCAACTGTCAATGAACTTCACTATTACACACGGTGGGGAAATCTCAACAATTTCTCCAAGCGTGTGGAGACTTTAAGCGGAGGACATTAATTCTTATCTATTATGTCATTTAGATGACCTATAAATTTTCTGGAGGTAAAGTACTGCAAAAGATAGATCTAGTGGAGAAATATTTTCAGTTGCATCTTAACAAAGACTCACAGTATTAGTATAATAAGTTGCCTTTTGGTGTGGCTAGAACACCCACCAGAGGTTTCTTCAATAGGCTACTGCTGACATTACCTTGATGATATTCTGGCCACTGATAGTACAATTGATGAACAGTTGTGCAAGCTCTACCTGGCTTTTGCAAGCATTGCTCAGAAAGAACTTCAGTATAACTTTTCCAAATGTCCTTTCTTTCAGAGTTTGGTCCATTAAAACATATCCTTATGAAGAGAGCCTATGTGGCACCACAGAATATGTTGAGGCTTATCAGAATATGCCTGCACCCAAATCTGTTATGAAACTTCAAGTATTTCTAAGAAAAGTGAACTACTATGCATCATTTATCCCCAGACAGCCTCCTTAGTCTGTCTACTGAACTGGTTCCTTAAAATAGGAGTACCTTTTCAATGGTCTGGAGAGTGCAATCAGGTTATTCAGAAGTTAAAATCAGCCCCCTACCTTTAGACATACCTGCTCCACTTGCACTTGTTGCCCACGAATACATTCCCTCACAGTGTAAGTGCACTTCCTTCTCGAAAGTGAGAGGATGAAGCTGAGAATAACATCTATATCAAGTGTCTTAATCTGGCTGAGGAGCACTACTCTAAGATAGAATGAAGTGTTTTTGGTCACTATAAATTTCACATATTTGTATGCTCACAAATTTCATCTTATTACTGACCATAAACTCCCGTGTCGCTTTTGGACCCAAGATAAAATTAACACAGAATACAGTGCATCACCTTCATCAATGGGCTCTCTATTTGGCAAATTTCAAATATTCCATTGCCCTTCCCCTCAGCATACTAATGTAGATGCACTATTTTGCCTTCTGGCATGTCCAAATCCTGAAACAGACTGATGATATTAAACATGCTACTAGCACCCCTTTCCATTCAGCCTCAAATGAGATGGCAGAACAATGCTAATTCTGAAAGCTTTAAGATCTGCTAAGTCAGCTTCAGTGCCAAACATCTTCGTAGCTTTGTAGCAGTCCACACCCGTTAATGATCACAGCCTAGCCTGTGTGTGTACCCCAGTGGGACATGCACATTTGGATAAAGTCCTGGGTGTGATTGAGCATCAAGGGTTCCAGATGATATTGGTAGCAACAGAATGTGGGATGCTGCACTGGCACCACAGCAGACATTGTTGTGGCCACCCGGTCAGCTGTTTCCCTCATCAGGCAGTCACCCATCTCCATCATTGCATCCACATTAAGCCTCTCTCCACTCTTAGGTCTTGATAGATGGCCGCCTGGTTCCTGCTCTCCTGCTGGATGTGGGAAATGCCTACGGATGTTGATCCTGATTCGTCTACAGTTGCATCACCAGATCCTCCCAATCTTCGTGGATGATCCCAGGCACCTCCCTTTGGGCTTTGGGCATATCACTACCCAGTTCCTGGTAGTTTCCATTGTGTTGTCCTCCTCCACATGAGCCAGGAATCTTATTGGCTCAGGATGCTGGTTCAAGGTGAGAAGCAAAAAAGTAACTTCTCCAGACATGCAGGTAGATTATACAGAAATATCAGTATGTTTAATGTCTTTCACATCTAGGAAGGAGCCTGTGCCAGGACCAGTGCCAGTATCATAGGCCTATCACAGTAGCTACTGTAGCGAACCAGATATAGGGCCACTCAGCACCAGTTCCTTTCTGTTATTGTTATCAGACTGGCCTCCACATGAGGACAAATGCTCGATTGTTTACTGGATGTAGTGCTGGTTCAAAATGGCTCTGAGCACAATGGGACTTAACTGCTGTGGTCACTAGTCCCCTTAAACCTACCTAACCTAAGGACAGCACACACTTCCATGCCCGAGACAGGATTTGAACCTTCGACCACAGCGGTCACGCGGTTCCCGACTGTAGTGCCTAGAACCGCATGGCCACTATGGCCAGCGGGTGTAGTGCTACTGACCACAAACTTGTGATTTACAGTACCTCTTACCAATGTGGAACTTTGATCACAAAATGTGTGTTATCCAGCTAAACTGGGCTTGGACATTATTCTTCTGTTCTGGATCAGAAAATCCGTATAATAGTGCAATCCCTTAAGTCTTCCTGTTCTTGTTGTAGTGCAATGAAATGAAACGATCATATGGCACTGATGGATGGGAATCCCCACCTGGGGAAGTTTACCCACTGAGTTGAAAGTCTTTTCAGTTGACTGGGTGACTTGCATGTTGATAATTATGAGGACAATATAAAAGTCAGTCCCTGAGAGGAGAAAATCTCTGACCCAGCTGGAATTCAAACACGGGCCTGCAGCAAGGCAGTCAGATGTGCTGACCACTCAGCTAAGGAAGTGGATTCTCTTGTAGTATTATCTTCAATGAAGGATAATTCATCACTTACAGTTCACAACTTCATATTCAGAGTGCTATGACACACCTGGTCCCAGTGTTGGTCTTCTTCATCCTGGAAGATTTCTGGATTAGAGGCCTGGAAATTGGATGTTTTGCTCACTCATAACCCCCGAGTGCACCGCACTTGGGCATAGCATGTGCTAGTACAAATGCTGAAAGCAGGCAGGCAATGGTCCCAATGTCAAATGAGGCACCGTAGAAAGAGCAGCGGCTCCCTGGCATGATGTTTTCACCTGACTGCTATTGTGATAATTAGAGTAGTAGCTGCAAGTGTCTTCAGATTGCTTCAGACATACCTCACAAGCTGATGGAACTACTCTGATCAATTTAGTTATGCTGTAGACATTTATTTGTGAATGTGAATGTCTGATTGTGACAATATTATGATCTATGAGAGAAAACAGTTTGCTGAATACAAAGGGCATTCAAAAAGTTTTGCACAATCGTCTCTAATTTTTTACAGGAGGAGAATTAAATTTTTTGTGAACATACTTGGAACATTTAGCTATAAGTTGGTATATAAAAGTATTTTCTTTTACGTACAGGTGAGCCATAATGGACCATGAAGCAGACGTCACGTTGCGACAACAGTCATTCATGGAGTTCCTCTTCAAGACCAGTGATGACTCTGCCACATTGATTCACAGGAAGTTTCTCCCTGTTTATGGGGAGGACACAGTGAATTGCAGCAGTATCCAGTAGTGGTTGCAGAGGTTTAAAGAAGGTGATTTCTCTCTACTGGACAATCCATGATGTGGTAAGCCATTGACGGCAGTGAGTGATGTAAATGAGACCATTGATCAAATCATCCAAACTGGCAGATGTGTGATGACATGACAGCTTGCTGAAATGACTCGTTTGTCATTGGGTAGTGTGGTTTCACTGGTTGAGTCACTAGGGTAAAGAAAAATCTGTGCCCATTGGGTGCCTAGATTATTAACAAGAGAAATGAAAATGATGAGGAAGAATGTGTGTGAGGGTTTCATGAAGAACTTTACTGAAGAGTGGAAACATAATTTGGCAGTGTCATTACCCAGGATGAAAACTGATTGTTTTTGTCCGAACCTGAGAGAAAAACCCAATCCATGGAGTTGCGTCATCCAGGTTCCCCTCAGAAGAAGAAACCAAGACTTTCATGAACAGCAGACCAAAAAGTGATGGCCTCCTTCTTCTGGGATCAGTGTGGTATCATTTTCATTGACTTTTTGGAATCTGGCTCCACAATTAACCGGGACCTTTACTGTTTGTCATTGACCAAGCTGTGACGTGCCATCAAGACCCGCAGACAGCTTCAGGGTCAGCTCATCAGACTACACCATGACAATGCCAAACCCTATATAGCCCTTATGACGCAGGAGAAAATCAGGAAAATGGGTTGGAAAATTGTTCCTCATCTTCCCTACAGTCCGGACTTGGCTACGTCTGATTTTTATCTCTTTGGTCATCTGAAGGCCCACCTGTGCAATAAAATATTTGATAGTGAGAAAGACCTTATTTCCTGTGTCAAGCAATGATTAAAAGTCAGTCCCCAGAATTTTAGCAAAGTGCATTTATATCATGGAAAGAACATTGTGCCAGATGCGTCACAGCTGATGGGGGCTACATTGAGTAGGCTCAATGTATAGCTAAATGTTACAAGTCTGTTCACAAAGATTTCATTCTCCTCCTGCAAAAAGTAAAAACATTAGAGATGACTGTGCAAAACTTTTTGAAAGCCCTTTGTACAATAACAAAATTTAGAAATGGTTTAAAGTCTTACAGGAAATCTAAGTAACTACCAACTTTGGAATGACAGTCGGTCTTAGAATGAAAAAATTACATTACTGTTTCTTGTAATATAGTTCAGTTTACGGATTCAAATTTACATCCATTGAATTTTACCACGTAAAATGTTACAAAATTAACAGGAACAAATTCGTCTGCAAATTATTCTCTGTTCGCATTGTGATTACAAAGAATTGTCAGGGTATTATCAGCTTATTTCAGATGAAGACTGCATAATTTGTCTAAGATAAGGTTCCCTGCCTAATGAAATTTCTTTTGCCAGTAGCTCCTGAAGCTGGAACGCGAAAAGTTCTTCTCACTAAATTAGATAGCTTTGGGATGGGACTACTGGAACCCTTTCACTTCACAAGTGAATCATCATTGTCACCACTATTATTTTGAATCAAATACAAATCAACATCGCTGGATTATTGAGTTTCAAAATCTAGTCACTGTGAAATTATAATTTTCTTCTGACTTATGTGGAATTGATATTTCATCACAAACTCGACAAACAGTATTTAAAGTTGTAATCTTACCCTCCCACACATCATCATTAATGTTCTCATTCTTTGCACAGGTTCTGAAAACTCTGAGAGGAGTAAGATTACAAAAGAAGAACTTTTTTTTACTTATCTTGATTACCATGTTGTTGTTGGCTCAAAATCTTGTTGTGTCTAGGAGTACAATCTTGCTGCTGAAAATTTTGATTTGACATTGCAGGTTCTTGAAGACGAAATAACTGATGAAGAGATGCCTGTTGCTGTGAATATATTTTTATTTTATCCCATTCTTCTAAATCACTCTGACTTTATAATTTTCACATTTAAAAAAACCAATAATCACATTGTTGGTGACAAACTTATAAAAAGTCTGCTTCCATATGAGGCACGCCCGCTACCACTTACATTCTGCGGTACTCACCATTTCAAAAGAGTTTACAAACTTTCTTGACAGAAGAAAAATCTTTACCAAATTATATCTTTATTTCATACATAAATCCAGAAACAAATTTAATAATTAGTGTTTGATTGTCCAATTAATAATATGAATTTTAAGTAGGCCAGAAGTTTTGTGATATCAATTATCTTTAAAAGAAGAGTAATTTCCATCATTAGTACATATTGACTGTAACACATTAATTTCTTTTTATACATTTTAGCCTGAAATATAGTACATCGTACTCAAAATCATATGAATTCTCCCAGTGAAACAGCCGTGATAATTTTTAGCTATGCAAGAATCAATAGTATACATGGTATCTGTTATTTATATAAAAAAAGAAAGGTAATGTTAGAGGAGGGTGACTTGTTATAATATCCTCCTCACAAAATTTGGGAACAGGGTTTTTACAATATTTTGCGACAGACCAAGGGTGTACCCAGGATCTGAAATGGGGGGGGGGGGGGGGGGGGGGGGGGACAGGTCATACCAGTCTCAGGAAACAAGGACTTGAGACAACATACAGCACTTCTTATTAAATAAAACAGTAAACCAGTGAAAAACTGCTTTTAATAAACATTTTATATACAAGAATGCACTTGTACCATCCAAGAAAACATGCAGCATTTCTTATTAAATAAAACAGTAAACTAATGAAAAACTGCCCCCCACCCCCCTCCTGCCCCTTGCTGGGTACACCCATGCGACAGACTATAATGTTTGCCAAACAGTGTACAAACTGATGCACAGGATAGCAGGTAGATGTATGGAAGTATTTGATATGTAACATATTACAGAGAACATAAGAAAACTATCTACTATAAAAATCATAATGTATACGTATATCAGAATATGGCATTCAGATTTTCAGATCTGTGGAACATACTGTCACTAGACAAGATCAACATTTACAACACTACTAAACTGTAGAACTGATTACAAAGGCAATATAAATTACTAGATTTTATAAATTTTAAGTTAAGATCTATTCAACCAACCTACAAAATCTTCAGAAGAGAAGGGAAAACATTTTCAGAGCCTAAAGGTACGATGAGTGAGCTGTCTCAAAAACTCACGACGATGGGTACAGACCAGACAAACATACTCAATCACAAGTAGGAATCAATCAGCCAAAAAAAAACATAGTATTTACGAATATGTTGACTCTTGAAAGAACAAAATAACGGAAAAATATTAGAGCCTATGTTTACAATGTGGGGATCGGCCCATGAATCCAGGCCACACAGGGTACAAACCGGCAAAAAATGTTTTGACACAACAAAATTAATAAGGTTCAAAATCATACCAGTATGTTGAATCATAAGCAAAGAGTAATTGTGGGGAGCCTCTAGCTCATTCACCTTCCTCCTTAGAGTTATCATCAATGGTTGTACATTCTCCTTTGGTACACGCACAGGCAGTAGTGATGACTACGGGTACCCATAACAGAGCTAAGCATAAATCTGTCCACAGCTCACAATCGTATCAGATACAATATCGCAATATTTAGGATAATCACAGGTAAATAGACTCATAAGTTAGCTTTGAATGATGACACAATACAGTAGCTTGACAACCAAAATCAGAGTATGAAAGCAGACATGTATGCATCTTATTATATTTTCCATACTAGTAAATGTCTTCCACACTAACCTACATACCAAAAGACCTAGAAAATTCATTTATAATTGATAAAAAAATACATACTGATTTAAAGTTACATATGATTAGAGTGTCTATCACCCAATTTATAAAAAATAAATAAATAAATAAATAAAAAATTGCATTTATGATGAATAACACTGCCTTTAGCAGTCTTGGTTAACAATTCACAAATATCAGACACAACACATATTCCAATCGACAGATGCTCGAGTACGTTACCCAGCACCCACAATTTCTTGCAAGATGACTGGTGCAGGAACTACCCATATCTTTCAGCTTCCTCCTTAGAGTTATCATCACATGCTCCAATGGATAGGTAACTTCCTGTCTAGCATTCACATTAAATCCTGAAACATTGTTTTCTGTACTATATATGTTGTTCAATACCTCCTTCACATCACACGAGATATGCTCTCCTTGGACATTTTACATAGTCAATTAATTGGGATTTATGTCAGGTGCAATTAAAAATGCAATGAAAAGAATGGACTAACAAGGTAATACACACAGATATTCTCAGATACTATTCCTAATCTTCACAGTACAAATTATGAATGTGGACCCATTTCAAAACTGTAAGAAGCTCTATTCATTTAGTCTCATGGCATATACGTATTAAATTCTAAAGTGTGAATCTATTACAGAACACAACTATATAGTATATTATAGATTTTAGCTCAGTCAACAGACAAGACAAAACTTCAAAAATCACAACATTCACATACTAAATTCCAGGCAAAGAAAACACAGTTATCTAATCTTATGCATATACATTCCAAGACTTACCAAGCGGGAAAGCGCCGGCAGACAGGCACATGAACAAAACACACAAACACACACACAGAATTACGAGCTTTTGCAACTGGCAGTTGCTTCGTCAGGAAAGAGGGAAGGAGAGGGAAAAATGAAAGGATGTGGGTTTTAAGGGAGAGGGTAAGGAGTCATTCCAATCCCGGGAGCGGAAAGACTTCCCTTAGGGGAAAAAAAGGACAGGTGTACACTCGCACACACACACACACACACACACACACATATCCATCCGCACATACACAGACACAAGCAGACATATTTAAAGGCAAAGAGTTAAGGGCCCTTAACTCTTTGCCTTTAAATATGTCTGCTTGTGTCTGTGTATGTGCGGATGGATATGTGTGTGTGTGTGTGTGTGTGCGAGTGTACACCTGTCCTTTTTTTCCCCTAAGGGAAGTCTTTCCGCTCCCGGGATTGGAATGACTCCTTACCCTCTCCCTTAAAACCCACATCCTTTCATTTTTCCCTCTCCTTCCCTCTTTCCTGACGAAGCAACTGCCAGTTGCAAAAGCTCGTAATTCTATGTGTGTGTTTGTGTGTTTTGTTCATGTGCCTGTCTGTCGGCGCTTTCCCGCTTGGTAAGTCTTGGAATCTTTGTTTTTAATATATTTTTCCCATGTGGAAGTTTCTTTCTGTTTTATTTACTTATGCATATACAGATAGATTTACACTCAGTCAATGGATAAGATAGAACCATAGAAATTACATGTTCTTACATACTAAATTCATGGCAATCGAAAGAGAACAAACAAACAAAAATTAGATACTTATGGATCATGTGCATCAACACTTTAGATTTCTCTTCGGCTTTCACTAATACAAGATCTCCCACTTCAAACTCAGAAAATCTACTTTTACCAACATGTCTCTGCTTTCTCCTATCCCCTGTTTTTTCATCATCTTCCTCAGTCAATAGATAAGACAGAACTTTATTTTTCGTCAAATTCCTCAGTCAATAGATAAGACAGAACTTTAAAACCACATAATCTTACATACTACATTCATGGCAAACAAAACACAATTACATAGTCTTAAAAATCTTCTGACATAGTGAATATTTTCTTCTAGACTAGGTATCATTATGCACCCATGCTCATATCTCTTGTCCTCTATATTAAATGTTAACAGTACTTGACATTTCACATACTTGCTTTGCTTACCAGTAGCTCCTGTTATCTTTACACATCCAATGGGCATTTCCACAAAATTCTTACTGTACTGGTTCTCATCTCTAAATTGTTCAGATATGTCACAAATTTGACTACCTATATCAATCAAACAGTTCCCTTCCCACTGATCAATCTTAATCTTAATGTAAGGACATCCAAAATCTGAAGTATCATCTCTGCTGTTAAGACACTTCATGTAAAAGATCACTTTCAATTTCATCAAATGCTACATCTACACTGCTTTTGGAGGATTTTATCAACTTTACTTATATCATAGCATTACTGTGGTTACACATGTTGTCAGGTAAAGATTGAACACACGGAATGGGTTCCATAGCACAATCAACATCACTTATTACAGAAGGAACTCAAAATATATTACTGTCAAAATTAAATTTCCTACTTTGATCTTCTTTTACTTCATTTCACCAATTTGGATACAAATTTTGACTAACAACAGCTAACTTATTCCAGAATGCAAATTTATCTATGTAATCATCAATCTGGTCCCAAACAAATTTCAAGAAATTTTCACCTTTATTCTTAAGCTTACAGATAACTCTCCTTTACTGTTTGGATCATTACTCTGCATGGCATTAATGAAAAACTGCTTTGACTAGACTGGTATTCCATGACTCTCGCTTACATCATCACAAACATCACTTACCTTATTTGTATATGCAAATAATTCTGAAATTTCATTATTCTTAAACTCGACAAAAACTTGATATCATCATCATCATCATCACTTTCTTCCAAAACTACTTCATCAATAACATCATTAACAACACTAGTCTCATCATCATCAAAGCCACAGACCTCACCTATATTAATTTGCAATAAGCTGCCAACCTAAGACTTATTAACCTCAGTCATTTCACAGCTCTAATTCACATCTACATCAAAAATACCACCTAATTCATATCCAATACAGTCATAACTTGTTTTACATATATTAATAACACTGTTTTCTGACCAAGAGAAGAAATCATTAGTACAGACTGCATCAAAATTCTCATTTCTCTGACATTCTGGTTTGTGATTAGTATCTACATCATTATAAGTAAACATAGTATTTCAAAACTTTTGATCAATAGATACCTGTGTCACATTATTAATAGTGTTATTATTGTCTAAATGTAAGTGTAAATTGGGGGTCCTGTACTTGTTGTGTCTCCTTGCCCCAAAACTGTGGACCTTCATTGAGGCAGACTACTATTTCCCAAATAGTTGCCTCTATGATTGTTTCTCCTATTATATTGCCCATAGTTATCTCAGTTGTTCCTATTCTGCTGACAGAAGAAAAATCTTTGCCAAATTATATCTTTATTTCATAAATAAATCCAGAAACAAATTTAATAATTAGTGTTTGATTGTGCAATTAATAATGTGAACTTTCAGTAGGCCAGAAGTTTTGTGATTTCAATTATTTTTAAAAGAAGAGTAATTTCAACCATTAGTACATATTGACTGTAACACATAAAAAAGATTATAAAGTCTCATCTCCAACAGAAATGGACACCATACATTAAAAAAAGCTGAAATAACAATACTAATAGTATAAATATATACAACACATCATTTGTTTCTATTAAAAAATTCGTCAATGGAATAGAAGGAGTTGGCCACCAGTAAGTCTTTCAGGCTCATTTTAGACTGATCTTTATTTGTAACAAAATTTTTTATGTTTGCGGACAAATTATTGAAGATGAGTGTTCCTGAGTAGTGGACCCCTTTTTTTAACTAAAGTAAGTGCTTTTAAGTCCTTGTGCAGATCATTTTTGTTCCTGGTATTGTATGTATGAACTGAACTGTTTGTTGAAAAAAGATATATATTATTTAGGACAAATTTCATTAAGGAGTAAATATACTGAGAAGCAGTAGTTAGTATACCCACTTCTTTGAAGAAGTTTCTACAAGACGTCCGTGAGTTTACTCCACAAATAATACGTATTACACGCTTTTGGACTCTGAAAAGTTTTGTTTGACTTGAAGAGTTACCCCAAAATATTGTACCATATGACATTATGGAATGAAAGTAGGCAAAGTATGCAAGCTTTTTCACTTTTATGTCACCTATGTCTGCTAACACTCGAATTGCAAATACAGATTTGTTAAGGCGTTTCTGCAGTTCTGTGGTGTGCTCCTCCCAACTGAATTTATTATCAAGTTGTAATCCCAGGAATTTAAGATTGTCAACCTCTTCTATCTGCTCTTCTTCATACTTTATACAGATCCTGGATGGAAACCTCTTACAGGCTCTGAATTGCATGTGGTGAGTCTTTTCAAAGTTTAATGCCAATGAGTTGGCTTTAAACCATTTATTAATATCCATAAAAATATCATTAGCAGATCTTCCTAGAACTAAACTCAACAGATCTTCCTAGAACTAAACTCAACATACTATTTATTGTAATACTTGTGTCATCTGCAAACAAAACGAACCCTGCTTCTGGCAGTGTAACTGATGAGAGATAATTAATGTACACAAGAAAAAGCAATGGATCCTTGTGGGACACCACATGTAATTTCTTCCCATTCTGATGATGACTGATGACTTAATTCACTAGTCCCTTGCACTGACATCCTTTGTTTCCTGTTAGTGAGGTATGACTTGAACCATTTTGCAGCACTGCCCATGACACCATAGAATTCTAATTTATTTAAAAGGATGTTGTGGTTTACACAATCGAATGCCTTTGACAAATCACAGAAAATACCTGCTGCTTGTAACTTGTTATTTAATGAATTAAGTACATTTTCACTGTAAGTGTAAATAGATATCAGAGCCCTTCAGAAATCCAAACTGTGTTCTTGATAATGTGTTATTTGTGGTCAGTTGGTTGAGAAGCTGTCTGTACATTGCTTTTTCTAAAATTTTTAAGAATGCTGGCAAAAGTGAAATCGGTCTGTAGTTTGATGGCATCTCTTTATCCACTTTCTTGAATAGAGGCTTAACATCTGCATATTTCAGCCAGTCAGGAAATGTCCCAGTTATAATTGACTGGTTGCACAAGTAACTTAGAATTGTACTAAACTCACAAGAACATGCCTTAATTAACTTTGATGATATTTCATCGTAACCACTAGAATGCTTTGTTTTTAAAGATTTTATGATGGAAGTTATTTCTTTTGGCGAATTGAGTGACATATTCATGTACCTGAAGCTATTTGTAAAGGCTAGTTTCAGATATTCAAGGGCATTATTTACTGATCCTGACAATCCCATTCTATCAATGACGGATATAAAGTACTTGTTAAATAGATTTGCCACACTATGCCCATCGGTTACTAATGTGTCATCTCCCCATAGTGCTATTTGCTCCTGTCCCTTTCTGGTTCTACCAGTCTCCCCTTTCACTATATCCCACATTGTTTTTATTTTGTTCCGTGACATTGCTATCTTCTTCTCATAGTGTATTTGTGTAGATATCTGAATTATTTTTTTAATACTTTACAGTATTCCTTGTATTTAGCTAAATCATCAGCATTGGAGCTATTCTTGGTCGACAGATACATTTTCCTTTTTGTCTTACAGGAAATCTTTATTCCTTGTGTGATCCATGGTTTTATTACAGACTTCTGTTTAATTTGAGTAACTTTCAGAGGAAAACAGTTTTCAAACATGATACTGACATTGTTCATGAATGTGTTATATTTTTCATTCATGTCATGAGCACTATAAACATCTTTCCAGTTCATATCTTTGAGCAGTTTTCTAAACCACTCAATTTTTGGTTGATTGAATACTCTCCTGTACTCAGATTTAGTAGTCTTGATAATCTGCTTAGAATTTACATCTAAAACAAGGAGCTGCATGTCATGATCTGACAGTCCATTTATTACAGGTTTTATGATATGATTTTGTTCCTTTGATTTGTCTATAAAAATGTTATCAATGGCTGTCCTTGAGGATTTAGTGATCCTAGTTGGAAAGTTTACAGTGTGAGTTAGATTGAAAGACAACATTACTAACTGCAGTAAATATTTACTGGAAGATTGAATTAGAAAATCTGTATTAAAGTCGCCAACAATCAAAATTTCTTTGTTTCTTACTGTTAAATAACCCAAAAGAGCTTCTAGAGGATTTATGAATAGATTATAATTTCCTGCAGGTGCTCGGTGAATAGTTACTATTATATAGGATCTGTTATGGAACTCTACTTCTGTTGCACATGCTTCTAGATGCTGCTCTAAACAGAATTTATTAATGTCAATGTTCTTGAATTTATGGCAGTTTTTAATAAATGTGGCAAGTCCTCCTCCATCCACCTTGCATTTGAGTACTATTTTCATTTATTGGGCACGTCCTGGTTACTAAACAAGAAAACTGAATCTACAGTAATTTAAATGTAACTTTGCATCTTGGGGCCCTGTGTTACAATGACTTTTCAGTTTATGCAGCCATAACGAAACAAACTGAACTGTAAGATAGTTCCTGACTTTAACCACTTCTGTCACATCTTTGAATGGCTCTGAGAATGTAATCAGTTTGCTGCAGTGTTGTTGTAACTGGTATGTTTTTCAGAGATGCCCTTCTTAACACAACCATTTCCATGATTTTATTGTACTGCCTAAATACAGATTGTAACATTCTGAACAAGCTGTACCATCTAGTCTCTGTCTGTTGCCTCAAGCTTACCTGCATTGAATTTACATCATCAGTTTTCTTCATGAAGCAAGCAGTACCTTTGGCAATACAATTTATGGAATAAACCACTGAAGGCACAGTTTTCAAACAACTGTCATCAAAAATGTGTTTCAGGATTGTCTTCAAAACATGTGTAATGCTTGAATAATACTGAAAGGATTGCAATGCCTTGTATGTATCAGTACCTCAGTCAGTGACAAAAGAAATCTTATTAAAATGCTGGGGATTGACTCCTAAGATAAACAATGTTTTCTCAGTGTAGTTCTTAATAAATTCCCCAGATTTTTTCTTCTCATAAAAGTGAATTGTTACCAGTAACATATTTCACAGTGCCACATCTGGACAAACAAATTCCAAAAACCTTTCCTGATGTGTACCAGTCCACATATCTGCTATAAATGCAGATGCTTTCATATCTTTGGCCTGAAGGACAATCACGTGCATCATACTTTCCCACATTTCATCAGATTGTCTATCAATGTTTCATGCTGTTGTTGTAGGATGAGGAACATGTTGGAGATATCCACAGCTCAATTTTGAACTGAACTTTACAGTCTCCTGATATAAAGCGTGAAATCCTCCTCCTGATACTAATGTGAGTGAACCACAATCTCTGGCACACATTTCTATGCACTTTTCAGTTAGCGTTGCTTTAATTTAACTAAAACTGCTAATGCTTCAGAATTTAACTTCGTCATGTACTGCAGACATGTACCTTGAGGTATGTGGTGGCATATATTTACGACAGGAGAGCAGAGCACATGTCACAGTACGCACAGCTGAAAGATTTCCATCCTTATTAGTCACTAATGAAAATCTCTCCCAAACTTTGCTGGCACTGATAACCTCATTGTTGCGTGTCTCTAACCCACAAAACAAACCAAATAGTGCTGTGACCACAGTCTTTCACACTCAACATATTTTCTTTTGAACCAAGTTTTCGTTTCACACTTTCCATCTTACTTTCATGCACCATTGTCCTGCAGCATGGGACTGAGTGGTTATTGGGTAACTAGAGTAGACAGTTGGGCCATTCGAACATGGGATGCTTGAACAGGTGTGAAGGAAGTTGAGTGCAGTTGCTCCCCACACCCCCGAAGTGGTTATGTTGACATCTGCTGGATTTTTGCAGAAATACATGCACCAGGCAGTTCGAGCAAGCACAAATTCCAGATGCAGATCTCTAATCAGGATCCAGTCCATGCCTCATCAGCATGTGGATTATCCCCCTTGAAGGAATTAGGTGACTCAGTTTTGCATGTTTCCTGATACTATTTCACCATTCTTCGTGAAAATGTAATATTTTAGATCGATTACCATTCATCTGCTATTCATCTTTTTAGCCTCTGGCTGACTACTGTATACATAACAACTCATCAATTAGTGTTTTATGAGTCAATATTCTACGTCACTTCTCCTGATTTGTAAGGCAGTTGAATACACTTCCAGTATCAATAACAATCTTTTTATGAATATTGTCCAGCAGGCACTGGAGATCATGATAAGGGTCTGACACACTCTTTGGAGGATTTCTATGGGTACTATCTGCTGTAATTTGAAAGCTAACACAAGCACTGAGGCTAATGGCTAAGATGTGTATAGCATCATGATAAAAACCTTGCGTGATTCAGCAGCAGTCTAAATTTTTTTATTGTAATGGTAGCTGTTTTGTGCATCAACTCAGAGGCTTTCTGGCATACTTTAGAGCATGCTGCATACCCATCCCTCAAATAATGGAAACTCCAGGATGAATATCAACAATGTAAGGAAAAGTTAGGTCCTACTCACCATAAAGATGACATTTTGAGTAGCAGACAGGCACAACAAAAAGGCACTTACACATTAGCTTTTGGCCAAAGCCTTCTTCAGTGAAGGAAATACATGCACACATTCATTCACACAAGCAAGAATGCATTCTGTTTCGAGCTGTCGTAGATGGTAGTCAAGTGTCTTTGTGCCTGTCTGCAACTCAAAGTGTCATCTTTACAGAGAGGAGCAATCAGTCTTTTCCTTATATTGTTGATACCCTTCCCTCATCCAGGCGTACCATAAATGAAGTTACCCAGCTACTAAAGTTGACTCTAAAAACAAGCAGGGAAAGGTAGTGCTTATCTACATGTTAGTGAGAATTAAGAGAACCAACTATAAGGTAGATCCTAGCATCCGATCCAAAGATTCACATGGTCCCACGGTCAGTAAGTATAATGTAACAACCTTGAAGGATTATGTTAGAGGAACAAATATGAATAAGCTTCTCAACTTGTACTGCAGAAAGAGTGGGTGGACTAAATCTGTTATTGGTTATATGTTAACTAATGGATAAATAATGATATTGAAATTATATCACGCTTGGCATGTAATCAGCATATGAACTGCTCATGTGGATTACAAGCTTACAAGGTGACAGTATGAGCTTCTGCTCACTGATTTAATTCAAATTAATAAGGCGTGTAGGGCATGACTGAGGATATCAAAGTATGTAAACAGGGAGATGCAACTATCAACCATTTTTGAGAAAATGAATTTGAAAATTTTTGGCATGCTTATATACTTTCTATGGTCACTAGTATTCCAGGAGTCCATAGCTAATTGAATAAGTGCTTAGTTTTAGATGCATAAGGTCTCTGGAATGAATTTCAATGCTGCTATTTTCTTTCCATTCTCATGTAATTCTAACAACAAGTTTCGTACAACTGTGCAAAGTGTCAATATTTAATGACATATTATTTTCATAATTTTTATCCTGAATATAGGAGAAAAATTTATTTTTAACAAGGATATTGGAAATAATAAAAGGATACGCAAGAACTTTCAGTCAAATCAGTATTGTCATTTTTGTATTATTATATTAAATTTGTGACAAGTACATTGCATAACCTTTGGAGCACTGGATGAATAAAGATGATAATGGCTGTAGAAATATGGAAGACAATAATTATTGTGATATACGGCACATGTAATGCAGGAACTTTTACATGTATGTGGTTTTTCCAGTGTGCCAAAAAAGAAAGAAAAAAAACGAAAAAAGAAAAAAAAACTGGTTAACATTCATACAGTTCTCGGTCATCACACAATTTTGCAGCATATTACATATTACACATATCAGAGCATACCACTGAATGTTGGTCTAGATGACTGATCTTGTACCCATGACTGATTGAATTTGTGTGTAATCTTTTCTAGAAGCTATTTCTCTATTCTGTTAAATGATTTACATGCAATTTTATAGTCATTTTATAATGTTCTTTACTAGCCTTTAGTAAAAGTTGCATGGCTGCACCTGCAGATTACATTTTTTAGAGAAATTTCTTTAACTCTGCATGCTGATAGACCCTCTCTATCTTGAAAAGTTTCATCATATAAACCTGGGTTTGTTTACCCTCCCCATGAATTGAGGAGCAAAACAGATTGTAATTTACTCATGTGTAGCTTTAAAAAGTCGGTTAGAAAGTTCTTGCATAGCGCTGTTGTGAGTTTTCCAGGCTTTGAAGAGGTTATTGCACTGTAAATTTCTCTGTAATATGAGCTTGATCAGTGTTAATAACAAAACCCTGTCATATTTTTGTATGAGGGCCTAAATTAGGATTTGGAAAGTTGATGATGCATCAGGGATTTTCTGCAGTGTGCTTTCACCCTCATATACACAGCTAGTGATTTTTATGTGACAAATCCTAGTCTTTATTTGAAGACAAAAACTTGTGACTTCAAATGTTGAAAATTCAAATCAGGAAATTGACTAGAAGCAACAAGAGCCCACTGCCACACATTTCTCATCACCACCTGCTATGATTACATTCTTGAGCTTCTGTGAAACAATCGTAGATCCACAAATCAATTGTTTTATGTTGCTCATTCTTCACTGCACCTGAGTGTATATGTTATTCCCATCGTTGAAATATTTCATGCTTTTCAGGCATGATTCTCTCTTACTATAAAGAGGGGCCAAACTCATCCTAGATGCTCTTACACTTGATCAATGACTGTAATCTTGTTATCCAGGGGAACATAATCACTGTCCATTTTTCCTTGCTTCTCCTTGAGTTCGCAATTGTCTGCTGAAGATGAAGCAATCTCTTCAGTTTCTTCAGACAGACGTCCTTCATCAATTTCTTAGTTCATCCTGTACTACAAGTTGTTTCTCCAATAGCATTTCAAAAGTATAGCAAAATATTTCTTCTGTAGTTTTCATGTGTTAGTACTGCAGAAGGATTCAGAGATACAAGCATTCCAACCTCTGGTGAAGTCAGGGAACTCAGGTAATGGTTTCAGGACCCACCATGCTCCCAAACACTTTGGCAACATCACCTGGCAAAATAGAGATGGAACTTAGAAACCCAACTGTTTCTCCTATTTACTTGGAATCAATAACTTTCAGGGAGGTTAAATAATATAAAATACAAAACAGTAGTGTACTTAAAATCCGTCTTGATTGCAATTTTTTTTTTAAATTCATATGACCGGTTTCGGTTCATTCAGAACCATCTTCAATTTGTAAAATAATGATACTAATTTACTATTTCAGGGAAGCAAATCTTTTTCATCCTATCTAATCAACATCAAATGTACCAGAACATACCTGATATTTCAGTTACAGGAGTAACCTGTCCAAATCCAGCAATTTTCACATGCTATGTCACATAAAATTGGTTGACAGAGAGCATGTCATTTATATTAATTATAACACTATTACTGACAGGTGGCGTCTGGTACATTTGTTACATTCCATTTGCACATACTGTATTCAGTAGATCTTTTTTTATATTAAACATACTTAATTAAAATATGTAGATGTCAAGGTTAAAATTTGTACTTGTCAGAATTAAAAAACAGTAAAATTATCATTTTTATATGCTCAAAAATATAGGGCGATTTTTATTTCTATGGTGCTGGTGTGAACTTGTTTTCCTCTACGGTCTGCTTCCGTGCTTCCCACCATTTTGGTGTTGAGCCGCGGTCCGCTCAGTCATCTGCTGTCCATCGCCGCGGGAAAGAGGGTCGCACAGGAGGGCCCCGTCAATGACGCCAGGCACAGCACACGTCTTTCGGCTTCTCCACCATGCACCATCTCTCATCCCATGGCCCGGATCTCCACACGCAACAGTTGTCATCTTAGTAGGTCGTCATAAATGCTAAAATAGGCGTTATGATTGAATTCGCTTTGCTCGTTGAGGATTAAATCTGGATCTTTATTTTTGTGGGTGTATATTTCAATTTCTTCCAAAATGTTAAGAAACTGTCCCTTATGAGCTCTAGGCAGGATGTCTCAATTTTGTTCAATGTTCATGACTGAGTGCTTTGTTGCAGCCATATGCGCCCTAAAAGCTGTTTTGTTTTGAGAGTAGGTGTGCTCTCTGAATCTGGTTTCAAAGTTCTTACCAGTCTGCCCTATATATTGTTTACAGCAGTCATTACATTTGATCTCATATACACCTGAATCCTGAAATTTATTCCTACTATTACATATTCTATGCCAGAGCTTCAATTTTAAAGTGTTATTTGTTCAGAACCCTATTTTAACGTCGGATTTATGAAAGCATCTTTCAATTTTATCTGTAATTCTTCCATTGCAAGTGAGAGCTACATATTTTTTGTTGTTGTTCCTCTTAACTGATACTTGACTTCCTTGTATTTGTTCCATTTGCCTCTTCTTTATCTTCCTATAAATATTCATCACCTGCTTACACATATATCTGTTCGCTACAGCCACTTGTTTTAAAATACTTAACTCCTTTTCTACTTCCTGTTGGCATAGTGGCAATCATAGTAGCCTGTATACCATCGAAGTAAAATATGCCCATTTGTATCGCAGTGGGTGAGAAGAGCGCCCATTGATAACTAAATCTGTACATGTAGGTTTTCTGAATATGCTAAATTCATGCTTCCCATCTTTCTTTATTAGAGTTAATGAAAGAAAACTTGAAAATAAAATTTAACAAAACATGCTTAGACACAGGGATTACTCCTAACTACACAAAAGTAAAAATCAGGAATATGTCAAACATAGCACAAATAGTAAAACATAAAAGTGAAGTATTATGGGTTGAAACTCAAATTCGAGAAGCATATAAAATGAAAGACAAGTTAAATAGAGAAGCTTTTAATCTTTACTTGATTTTAGGTGACATTTTATCTCCATTACAGTTTACATATGTAAGCAGAGAGATTGAAAATAGAATTGACAGGGAGCGAGAATTAACTCTAAACAGACATCAGAAGAAGCTTTTTAACCTAGGTGTAGATTTTATTATTGATAACAAAATGGCGTATAAAAAGTTGCATACTTTTTGTGAGAGGGTCATGAACTTAACTGAGATAGAATTAAAAAAGGATGAGCAGAACCTTTTAAATAAAGGACTGCAATATAACCTAAAACCCGCAATTAACTCAAATAAAATAAAAAAGACTGTCGCAGAAGTGAAAATTGCATGTGATATCGCAAATATGAATAGATACGAACAGACCAACATGGCAGTTAAAGTAAAGAAGTCAATTATAGATTAAATGCACTCTGCTCACAAGAACAGAAATGAACTGCTAACTCTTAAGGGCTTGAATAAGAAGTTAGAATCACGTAAGGCTATCGTCACAAAGGCAGATAAGGGCGGCACTATGATTTTAATACATGATACAAACTATATAGAGAAAACTGAAAAGTTCTTTATGGAAAACGGAATAGTAGAAGTGAAGAAAGATCCAACCAAGAAATTTCAAACAGAAATAAGGAAACAAATAGATAACAGTGTGTTTCTATTCACAGAGGAGGAAAAGTTTAAACTGAAAGTAATGAATCTGTGGATCCTCGAATTACGGTCACAAATAAAGCTCCATAAAGTTGAAAAATCGATTCGCCCAATCGTTAATAACACCAGCAGCCCAAGTTATAAATTGAATAAAGAGCTAAATAACAGATTGAAAGTGGCATATACATACCGTCGGACTTTCAACATTGGCAACAGCTATGAATTTGCGGAGCAAATTAAAGACATTCTTATACCTCAGAATGTGTCACTAGCATCATTGGACATCACCAGTCTGTACACAAACATTCCCGTAAAAGAAACGATTGAGATCATTAAGAACAATCTCCTCACTCATGGTAAATTGGCACTGGGGGAAGTGATTGAACAAGTGGAAATGTTGGAACAAGTCTTGTTGTTCAATTACTTTACTTTCAATGTTAAAATTTATCAACAGAAAGACAAGCTGGCAATGGGGAACAGTTTAGCTGGGACGCTGTCTGACATTTTTTGTAAATCACTTAGAAAACAAATTCTTTGATGAAAGTCCTAATATCAATGAGAAAATTGTATATTACAGGAGATATGTTGACGACTCCATTTTGTTGTACAAAGGAGATAAAAATAATATCGAAAACTTAGCACAAAAAATGACCTCTCAACACCCGAAAATTAGATTCACCATGAAATTTGAAGAAAACAACCATATAGATTACTTAGATTTAACACTAATAAAGAAAGATGGGAAGCATGAATTTAGCATATTCAGAAAATCTACATGTACAGATTTAGTTATCAATGGGCGCTCTTCTCACCCACTGCGATACAAATGGGCATATTTTACTTCGATGGTATACAGGCTACTAAGATTGCCACTATGCCAACAGGAAGTAGAAAAGGAGTTAAGTATTTCAAAACAAGTGGCTGTAGCGAACGGATATATGTGTAAGCAGGTGATGAATATTTATAGGAAGATAAAGAAGAGGCAAATGGAACAAATACAAGGAAGTCAAGTATCAGTTAAGAGGAACAACAACAAAAAATATGTAGCTCTCACTTGCAATGGAAGAATTACAGATAAAATTGAAAGATACTTTCATAAATCCGACGTTAAAATAGGGTTCTGAACAAATAACACTTTAAAATTGAAGCTCTGGCATAGAATATGTAATAGTAGGAATAAATTTCAGGATTCAGGTGTATATGAGATCAAATGTAATGACTGCTGTAAACAATATATAGGGCAGACTGGTAGGAACTTTGAAACCAGATTCAGGGAGCACACCTACTCTCAAAACAGAACAGCTTTTGGGGCGCATATGGCTGCAACAAAGCACTCAGTCATGAACATTGTGAGACATCCTGCGTAAAGCTCATAAGGGACGGTTGCTTAACATTTTGGAAGAAATTGAAATATACACCCACAAAAATAAAGATCCGGATTTAATCCTCAACGAGCAAAGCGAATTCAATCATAACACCTATTTTAGCATTTATGACGACCTACTAAGATGACAACTGTAGCGTGTGGAGAACCAGGCCGAGGGATGAGAGATGGTGCGCGGTGGAGAAGCTGGAAGACGTGTGCAGTGCCTGGCGTCGTTGACAGAGCCCTCCTGTGCGGCCCTCTTGCCCGTGGCGATGGACATCAGACGACTGAGCGGACCGCGGCACAACACCAAAATGGCGGGAACCACGGAAGCAGACCGTAGAGGAAAACAAGTTCACACCAGCACCATAGATATATAGATCGCCCTATGTATTTTAGATCGTATAAAAATGATAATTTTACTGTTTTTTTTTATTCTGACAAGTACAGATTTTAACCTTGACATCTACATATTTTAATTAAGTATTTTTAATATAAAAAAGATCTACTGAATACAGTATGTGCAAATGGAATGTAACAAATGTACCAGACACCACCTTTCGGTAATAGTGTTATAATTAATATAAATGACATGCACTCTTTCAACCAATTTTATGTGACATAGCATGTGAAAATTGCTGGATTTGGATGGGTTACTCCTGTAACTGAAATATCAGGACTATTCTGGTACATTTGATGTTGATTAGATAGGATGAAAAAGATTTGCTTCTGTGAAATAGTAAATTAGTATCATTATTTTTACAGATCTGAAGATGGTTCTGAATGAACCGAAACCGGTCATATGAATTTAAAAAAAAAAAATTGCAATCAAGACAGATTTTAAGTAACATTTTAAAACCACTGATTGCTGTTATCCCATAAGACATTATGTCTGTTTTTGCAAACAATACAGTAGGGTCATCAGAAAAGTTGTAAAAATATGAAGCCCTTGTAGAATTAAAATCAGGACATTACTTTATTACTTGCAGTAACCCAGGTATTGATTTTATTGTCAAGAAGAAAATTAAAAACAATACTACAGATATTAAAGAAATCTCACACCTATCAGTATGATTTGTCTAAGAAATACATAAAAGATATTCCATGGAAGTCATTCAAAACCATGTCCCAAGATGCTCACATTCTCGTGAGAAGTAGTGGGTTACAGTGTGAGTGAGATGTACCCAAAGTATCTAGTGAGATCCTCTCCTAGAATTGTAGAATATGTACAAAAAATAAGTTCACAGAGCACGAGGAATATAAGATCCATATCTTTAAGGTGCAGTTGTAAAGCATGAGGACAGAGGAGGGAGCTGGAGAATGGGAACTGACAGTTGGAAGGAAGGCTACTGGGAGAAGGCATATTCAGACATTTGCACTTTGTTTATTACTAACAGCTTTGACCAACTTTCAGGGTTTAGTGGAGAGGAGTCTCTTGTAGCTGTAGATGTAGCAAACATGCAGCAGGCATCAACAGTTGAGAAACCTAAAGTCAGATATAAATTCAAATAGAAAGAAGAAGATTCTGCTGCTAGGTATTTCCCATGGTATTTTTAAGTCCAAAGGTATATACATGTGTTCTAAAATTCTTGTTTCGCTATTACTAGGTGGTCAGGTGGTGGTTTCCATGGCAATCCAGACACTGGTGGACCTGGTGTGGTTTTGATAAAATGTTGCATATTATGTTTCACGTCTTTCTTCTCATATTGTGGTGTAACAATCTCAGGAAAGTGTTGAAATGGCTGTGTAAACTCATTTGTTACGAATGCTTCTTGCACCTGTTTCATGGCATAAGGTGCCTGGGTGCCTCTTGTACTGCAGCCGGAAGTATTGTCGATTAGACAGCAATTCCTGACATCAGACAGCATGCTGAAATTTGTGAGGAAGTCTGCTCCTATTATTGGTTCTGCTTCATCAGCTACAATAAACTGCCACTGATATCTCTTCCCCAGTCCGAAATCTAATGGCGAAGTTATTTCACCAAATGTCTTAATCACCGAGTTGTTTGCTGCAGAAAACTTGTAAGGGCATGGGCTTCACACCAACATGTAACATCTTGTGTGGATATAAGGAAGCATCTGACCCTGTGTCTATGAGGAACTTGCATCACCAAAGTTTGTCTGCCACATAGAGTCTCTGCAAAAATAAATTGTTTTGTTGGCAATGTAAATAACTCCCGCATCCTACTGCTGTCTGCTCCAGAAATTTGGGTAATTGCACAATGGTGAACATTGTATTGCATGTTCACCAAGGCGCTCGCTATACCAACAAAATTGATGTTGATGTGGGCTCGGGCTGTTGTTCCTAGCTGGTGATTCAGAAAATGTTTTCTGTCGCCTCTGAATTTTTTTCTCTTAATCATCTACTTCCATTTGCTCATGCTGCACTGTTAACGTCTCTCTTTGGCATGTCAGTTACTGTACTGCTTTTGACAACTGTTACAAATCTTCCTGTATATCTGTATGGTACTTCCATTGCATTGCTACGGCCATCTCTGTTACCTTCATATATCAGCCTTTTCAGAAACTTCAGCAAACACAGATGACATAGAAATAGGCGTAAAATTTTCTGCTTTATCCCTTTCACCTCTTTTATAAAGCAGTTCTGCTATTGAGTAATTTAATTACAAATCTGGCTAATTACTGGGCTAACATGTGTAGAACAGTGCTTTAGTACTCTTCTAGATACTCTATCATACTCGCGAGAGTCTTCCTCTTGTCAGAAACACATAAGTGTATTTAAGATAGCAGTCTTGGAAAGCCATTTTCTAAGAGAGTTATTGGTAAGCAAACTACGTTTTTGCTGTTTTGCTGTTGTAATGTTGTGGAAGCTCTGTGATTGGAGGTAGCAGAAGTGAAATTGTTTCTGTACTTAGTCAACCATCTCTGCCTGCTTATCTAAATTCGATTCCATACATGAATGTATGATGGTTTGCACCGATACAGGAAGGCGACTTGTCCACAGCACTTGCAGCATTGAGTCTGGCATTTCCGTGTCCGTTGCAAGGCTTCTCTGGCATTGGAGCAATTGCGAAGGCATCTTGTCTCCCATCTATTCATGATGAAATAAATGTAGGATTTGTTGCCCAACTGACTTGGAAACCCATTGTATTCATGCTGACTTCAAGTGTTGGTAACAGTTTTCAGATGGTAGGCTGACAATTATATCGTCCACCATAGGTGTGTAGTTTTGGTCCAACTGGCTTACCACATAGTCAAACTTTGTTTTCTCATTTGTTATTCAACTATAGAGGAAATTTGCTTCTACCTGTGCAACCCAAATTTTCAGATTCCGTGGCCAAAATGGTGGTAAACATAGAGCCACCCACGAGATTAAACCCGTTTCTGATTCGCTGCTGTTACAAAACGGCACAATGAATTTTCAATTGGAGTTGCTTGAACTCTGCTGCTTTCATCTTCTTTAGTGTGACCATTCGGAATCACTGTCATTCGCCACAAGTCTATCAAATTCTTTGGCTCTTCGGTGTATATCAAAACTTTAGAAACAGACATAATTGAGGTGCAGTAGCTCTTTGCAGACAATGCTATAAATTGCTCAAAGTTGTTATTATGACAGCAAAAAGTATGTGGTATACACTTAGAACAGCTAATTCTTAGGATAAAATTTAAACCATATGGTCAGTTGTGAAGGAAGCATCTGGCCATCAGTGCAAGGGCAAGGATATAAAGTTAATATGCAGTAAAACCATTTTTTCCTGATAAGGCTTATGTATGCACAGTATCTAACAATCACTTTCTGAATATACCTAGTGAATATAGAAAAAAACTTAGTTTGCTTACCAGTAACTCTCTTAGAAAATGGCTTTCCAAGACTGCTATCTTAAATACACTTCTGTGTTTCTGACAAGAGGAAGACTCTCGCGAGTATGATAGAGTACCTAGAAGAGTACTAAAGCACTGTTCTACACATGTTAGCCCAGTAATTAGCCAGATTTGTAATTAAATTACTGAATAGGAAAACTGCTTTATAAAAAAGGTGAAAGGGATAAAGCAGAAAATTTTACACCTATTTCTATGTCATCTGTGTTTGCTGAAGTTTCTGAAAAGGCTGATATATGAAGGTAACCGATTATTCCATTTCACATAATTTACTATCAGACACACAGTTTGGTTTTAGCAATGGTTTAGCAGCTAAAAATGTTATATTATTTTTTCTCTATGGGGCACGGGCAGATAAAACAAAAATTGTGGACAGTAGGCATCTTCTTTGATTTAACTAAGGCATTTGATTACATTGATCACAAAATATTACTGCAGAAGTTTGACCATTATGGAATAGGAGCAGACAGCAAAAGGTCATTCTCCACTGTAATGGGAATGGCTATGATGGGGAGTCCAACTGGAGGGTGCTCTAGGGGTCAGTGCTGGGAACACCACCGTTTCTTATACAGGTTCTCTCTCCTAAGAGTTATAAAGCGCATTATCTCAGATATTTTAGCATATTTTTGCAATTTTGTTTTTGCATTATGTAGATGCAGTCAGCTCAAACAAATAGTGCTCATCACATCTTTCATGCAACACTCAATGTCAATAGAAAGCATCAGTTTATTTCCCATTACAAACAAAATGATTTTTAAAATGGAGTTTTATGTGCCTATTTGATGCAGTGGAACCATGTTAGTCTAGTGCAAAGTTTGTTTTATCATTATTTATTAACAGTGGTGTAAAATGCAAAGAATAAAGAGCAGTCGAGCAGCAACTTAGTAGGACTGCATGCTTGGCAGTAGCAGTCAGTGTGAACCATGGCAGTGCTGTCACTGCTGCAGTACAAGTCAATCATTGAGTTTTACTTGCTCTATTAATACATATCGATAAAAACAATATAGAACTAGACTACATTGGGATCAATCTTTCGATTGGGCATTTAAAATTCAACTTTAAAAATAATTTTGTTTGTAATAAAAACAAACCAACACTTTCGATTGACAGTGGGTGTCACATGAAAGATGTGATGAGCACTATTTGTTTCAACTGAATCCAGATACACAATGCAGAAACAAAACTGCTAATCTCTGTTGAAACGCCAAAGAACATGTGCCTGATGACACTTAGGAGAGACATCTTCTAACATGACAGGTGATTCTAAAATATTTCTGTTTGGTGATGAAGCTATCCCAGTAGTAGAGAATGTAGAGTGCAACAAGGCAATGCATCAAATAGTTAAAGACTTAAGTCCACAGCTTCTAGAAAATAAATTGATTCTAAAGCACAGTAATGACTCAATTTTAACAGTTTGTTAACACACATTTAAACAAAAACTGACATTCTGATTACAGAATGGACATATTATTAGTGAGTTGAAAAATCAAAATTCCTAAGTGTTCCAGATAGATGGTAAGGTATCATGGAAAGCCTATGTTCAGGATCTTCAAAAACTGAATGCTGTTACATTTATCATTAGAACAGTATGAGGAATAAGTGGTAGTCCAACATGAAAATTATTCTGCTTTGCTTATTTTCATTCACTTACGAGATAGTATTATATTCTGGGGAGACTCTTCCCTTCACAAAGGGTATTTTTGGTTCAGAAATAGGCAGTCAGTCTGAGTATGTAACTTGACGAACTTCTTGTTGACCCCTCTTCAGGAGTCTGGGAATTTTGATATTGGCCTCTCAATATATATTTTCTTTAATGTTGTTTGTTGTTAACAACGTGAGCTTATTCCCAAGAATTAACAGCTTTCACTCAGTTAATAAAAGGCAGAAATCCAACCTGCATTTGTATTGCATCTCCTTGACTCTTGTGCCAAAAGGCAAGCAGTATCCTGCTGCATCCATTTTCAGTAAGCTATCATATCATCATCATCATCATCATTTAAGACTGATTATGCCTTTCAGCGTTCAGTCTGGAGCATAGCCCCCTTATAAAATTCCTCCATGATCCCCTATTCAGTCCTAACATTGGTGCCTCTTCTGATGTTAAACCTATTACTTCAAAATCATGCTTAACCGAATCCAGGTACCTTCTCCTTGGTCTGCCCCGACTCCTCCTACCCTCTACTGCTGAACCCATGAGTCTCTTGGGTAACCTTGCTTCTCCCATGCGTGTAACATGACCCCATCATCTAAGCCTGTTCGCCCTGACTGCTACATCTATAGAGTTCATTCCCAGTTTTTCTTTGATTTCCTCATTGTGGACACTCTCCTGCCATTGTTCCCATCTACTAGTACCTGCAATCATCCTAGCTACTTTCATATCCGTAACCTCAACCTTGTTGATAAGGTAACCTGAATCCACCCAGCTTTCACTCCCATACAACAAAGTTGGCCGAAAGATTGAACGGTGCACAGATAACTTAGTCTTGGTACTGACTTCCTTCTTGCAGAAGAGAGTAGCTGAGAGCTCACTGCATTAGCTTTGCTACACCTCTCTTCCAGTTCTTTCACTATGTTGCCATCTTGTGAGAATATGCATCCTACCTGTTCTAACTTTGTTCCTCCTATTTGGCACTCAATCCGTTTATATTTCTTTCCCACTGACATTACTTTCGTTTTGGAGATGCTAATCTTCATACCATAGTCCTTACATTTCTGATCTAGCTCTAAAATATTACTTTGCAAACTTTCAATCGAATCTGCCATCACAACTAAGTCATCCGCATATGCAAGACTGCTTATTTTGTGTTCACATATCTTAATCTCACCCAGCCAGTCTATTGTTTTCAAAATATGATCCATAAATCATATGAACAACAGTGGAGACAGGTTGCAGCCTTGTCTTACCCCTGAAACTACTCTGAACCATGAACTCAATTTACTGCCAACTCTAACTGCTGCCTGACTATCCATGTAAAGACCTTTAATCGCTTGTAAAAGTTTGCCTCCTATTCCATAATTTTGTAGAACAGACAATAATTTCCTCCTAGGAACCCGGTCATATGCCTTTTCTAGATGTATAAAGCATAGATGCAATTCCCTGTTCCACTCATAACACTTCTTCATTATTTGCCGTAAGCTAAAGATCTGGTCCTGACAACCTCTAAGAGGCCTAAGCCCGCCCTGATTTTCATCCAATTGGTCCTCAACTAATACTCGCACTTTCCTTTCAACAATACCTGAGAAGATTTTACCCACAATGCTGATTAAAGAGATACCTCTGTAGTTGTTACAATCTTTTCTGTTTCCATGTTTAAAGATTGGTGTGATTACTGCTTTTGTCTAGTCTCATGGAACCTGTCCCGACTCCCAGGCCATTTCAATTATCCTGTGTAGCCATTTAAGACTTGACATTGCACTGTATTTGATGAGTTCCGACTTAATTTCATCCAGCCCAGCTGCTTTATTGCACTGCAATCTATTGACCATTTTCACCACTTCCTCAAATGTGATCCTATTTCCATCATCATTCTTATCCCATTCTACCTCGAAACCTGAAACATTACTGATCATATTTTCACCTACATTGAGCAACTCTTCAAAATATTCCCTCCATCTGCCCAAGGCATCCACAGGATTCACCAGCAGTTTTCCTGACCTGTCCAAAATACTTGTCATTTCGTTCTTACCCCCCTTTCGAAGACTGCTAATTACACTCCGAAATGGTTTTCCAGCAGCTCGACCCAATGTCTCCAACCTGTTTCCAAAGTCTTCTGAAGATTTCTTCTTGTATGCTGCAATTATCTGTTTGGCTTTGTTTCTTTCTTCAACATAACTTTCTCTGTCTACCTGAGTTCTAGTATGTAGCCATTTTTGATACACCTTCTTTTTCCTTTTACAGGCTGCCTTGACTGTGTCATTCCACCAAGCTGTTTGCTTCATCCTACTTTTATGCACTACTGTTCCAAAACATTCTTTAGCCACTTCTAGTAATGCGTCCCTGTACCTTGTCCATTCCTTTTCCAATGACTGTAATTGACTACATTCAACTAACTGGTACCTTTCTGAGATCGCTGTTATGTACTTGCACCTGATTTCCTTATCCTGAAGTTTCTCCACTCTTATCCTCCTACATATGGACCTGACCTCCTGCACTTTCAGCCTCACAATCCCAATTTCACTGCAGATTAAATAATGATCAGTGTCATCAAAGAATCCCCTGAATACACGTGTGTCCCTCACAGCCTTCCTGAATTCCTGATCTATTATTATATAGTCAATGACAGATCTGGTTCCCCTGCTTTCCCAAGTATACCGGTGAATGTTCTTATGTTTAAAAAAGGAGTTGTGATTACTAAGCCCATACTGGCACAGAAATCCAAAAGTTGTTTCCCAAGTTGTTTCACAAGAATTAAAAAAATCTTACCAATAAACTTTTAAGTTCAAACTGAAGAATTTCCTCAAGGCTCGTTCCTCCTTTCTGTATGAGGCTCCCTTGAAAAAATTCATCAATTTGCAGTGTTGTACTACTTAACACCTTGTCATCTGCATAGGACTCATGAACATTTTATGTCATGTGTTATTAGTTTTTGTAGTTAGAGAACAACCCATGTAAAAGACAATAAATAAAGTAAAAGATGCTACAAACAGTTACACAAACTGATAAGCAACAGCAAATTCTACAACAAAATGATAATCAGGGTGTAGGTGTTGAACTTGTGAATGAATGAAGATATGTGAGTCCAGATCTTGAAGATATAACCAGTAAACCTAAACCAGACTAGGGGTTTGGATTTTTGAGAGGTTAGGAAGACTTCCTTTAGATAGTCTGCAAACAGGCAGGCGTTGGAGGGTGCCATGTGGATGCCCATGACTGTGCCATAGATTTGTCTGTATACCTATCCTTCAAAGGAGAAGTAGTTATGTCAGGACATAATCGGTAAGATTTATATGGAATGAGGTAATGGGTTTAGAGTCTGAAGGACAATAGGAGAGGTAGTTTTCAATAGTGGCAAGGCCATTGGCATGAGGGATGTTGGTGTACAGGGTGGTGGCATCAGATGTGATGAATAGGGACCCACAAGGTAAAGGAGTGGGGATGGTGGAGAGTTGGTGAAGGAAGCACTTAGTATCTTTGATGTGGGAGGCTATGTTCGGGCAATTGGTTGTTGGTCAACAAGAGCAGAAATTCTTCCAGTGGAAGTTCAATAGCTAACTACAATGGAGTATCCTGGATTGTTAGGTTAGTGGATTTTGGGGAGCATGTTGAAGGTTGGTGTTCGGGGTGTCATTGGGGGTGAGGAAGGAGATGGACTTGGAGGAGACATTGTGGTAAGGGTCTATGGAGTTCAGGAGATACTGGCAGTTATGTTGCACTTCCAGGATGGGATCATTAGGGCAAAGAAGGTGTGAAGGATTCAGTTGGTGGAGGTCTTCTCTCATGCAGTCACTGTGATTCATCACTACAGTGGTAGAGCTCCTGTCTGCAGGTAGGTGAGTAGATCAGGATCTATGAACCTCCAGCATGATGCAGGAAAAATGCGTCAGCAACTTATCCTTATTAAAACTACTATTTGTAATTCTGTTGAAGTTAAAACAAGAAATATCCTCTATTTGCAGTGACTAGTCTCAGACATGGAAACCATTATCAAATGATTGTCTTTGTTGTGAGTATTAAAACAAATTACAATCAGTACATTTAAAAATAGCCTCATCGGCAATAATGAGTAACATGTAGAAAATCATCTAAAACATATTATCAGTGCTTCTTGCCACATTGCACCAGAACCTGGTGCTGATTGCAAATGTACTGGTTGTATTATGTTTCAATACTTATGCTGAAGGCAATGGTTTGATAATGGACGTCATGTCTGAAACTAGTGACTGCAAATAAAGGATGTTTCTCATTGCAACTTTGACAGAATTAATTAGGTCATGATCCGTTTTAAGGTTGTGTACAGCTGTCCTTTCTTCTGCTGGAAGGATTGTGTGCCTATGAAGGTACCTGGGGAAGGATGGTGGGGCCAAGTTGGCGGTAAATAACTCCTGGAAGGTGATAGTTTGGTTGGGTGGGGTCATAATGGTTGGATGGTGGTAAGAACTGTGATAGGCAAGGTTTAATGTTGGGTTTATGTTGTCTTTGGTTGGAGGAATTGGTGGCAAAGAAGTTTTCCATTGTAAGGATTAGGAGAAGGAGAGAGATCTTTGAGAAGTCCAACATGGTTGAACTTGGGCTTGGGGCTGATGGTCTTGGATAGGTCTGAAATTTCTGTGGGACTGAGTTTTTTGGTGAAAAGTTGACAACAGTGTTTCAGGTCTGCTTGGGTTCTAGATAGTGGAGTGTCAGGAGGACTTTTTGCTATCTTCAGTGAAAGCAAAGAAAAGTTCTAGGACCTTTTGAATGGAATGAACTGTCTAATGAGTACATAAAACAGATTGAAAGTGTACCAAATGAAGACTGAAAGAGAAATGAGGAGTAGCAGAAATGACATTAATTAAAAACTTAACACCAAAGTTGGTGACCACGAAGTAAATGAAGTGAAGGAATTCTGCTAGGTACCTTGGAAGCAAAATAACACATGATGGAGAGAGCAAGGAGGACATAAAAAGCAGACCAACACAGGCAAATAGGGCACTCTTGATAAATTATATTTGTGTCAAAGATAGGCCTTAATCTGAGGAAGATATTTCTCAGAATGCTGGATTGGACCACAGCATTGTACTGTAGTGAATCACGGACTGTGGCAAAACCAGAAAAGAAGAGAATTAAAGTATCTAGATGCATTGCAATAGAAGGAAGCTAAAAATTAGGTGGACAGTTAAGGATCAAGGACATTGTCCACAGAATCAGTGAAGAATGGGACACATTGATAACATTGACAAGAAGGCTAACAGGATCATAGGATATTTCTCAAGATATCAAGGAAAAACTTCCATGGTACTGGATGGAGCTTAAGATAGTAAAAACTGTAGGGGAGACAAAAATTAGAATAAAAATTATATAGTTCCATTGATCAACATGATCTTCCTCATCCAATATATTTTTCATTGTTGACTCATAGTCTTGGTGGTATCTTTGGCTGTTGGTGGAATTGTCATCTGCAGCAATAATGCGCATTTGCAATTGCCCAGGAACTCTGCTTTGGGCTGTCTGTTGAGGGCCATGATGTAAAAATTATACATTGAGTGGTCATAAGGTACTGCAGCTTGAGAGGTCTTATGCAAATGTTCAATTAGCTGAGTTGATTGGGAAAAAATTATTTATTAATGTTCTGTAGTATCTATGTGGTGAACAATTACTGTTAGAAACTTACTGCAGTATTTTTCAAGTTAGTTAATCAGTTGCTGATGTCTCAAGTTTCATTATTTAAGAACATACTATCATTTTTGTAGATGTAAGGAGGCAATAATAATAATAATAGTAATAATAATAATAACACTGTGCATAGTACAAGAATATAAAGCACGTGTGTATCTACTGCTCTCCCTCCCACTAAATGACCTGAGATTCAGTATCACAAAAGTTGGGTTTCGCTGTTTATGCCCGTATGATTTAGTGACAGTAGGATATTACCTGCCACCTTTTCAAACAATAATCACTCTACCTTCTTTCAGCTATTTGCTATTTACAATTATTCTAAGACTGATTTAACAGGTGCATCTTGTAGGGTATAACTGCTTTACTTTTCTCTCATGTCGCAACACCTGTATAGCCCTCCTATCCATAGAATGAAACCACCATTTCATTTTTCTGTCAGTTCTCTGTCAGGTAACTTGGCCAACTCACTGTGGTTCGAAAACCCAGTTCCTCGTAAGTTTATATTCACAGTGATAAAATTCCTCCAACCAGAGTGTTGCCTGCATTCATTTGACTTCTTCGACACTACATCCTGAGCATTATATATTAAATGTATCTCTGCAAGTGATTGTAATGGGTAACGCTCACTCTCTGACAAGAATTCATAATTTAAAGACTGATAAAATCTACCATCAATTATGGTGTATCTGGCCACAGTGAATTCTCAGCACTCAATGGATTGACTTTTTCCAACAAGGGATGAAATTAATATTTCCTCAAGTGGGTCTAGCTCAGCTCATAACTGCTTCTACAACTATACTCTGAAGGGCATGGGAGAGGGTACATCCCACTCTGTACCAGTTACTAGGGGTTTCTCCCACTACATTCATCCACATATCACAGGAAGAACGATTAATTAAATGCCTTTGTGCATGCCGCAATTAGTCTCAACTTCTCTTCACAGTCCATATGGAAACAGTGTGTAGGAGGTTGTAATATGAGGAGTGTTCAATAAGTAATGCAACACATTTTTTTCTCAGCCAATTTCACTAATTAAAAAATGTAGAATTTGTTTTGGGACGATGTGCAACATGCAGAGAGCTGTCACTGAGTGTCTTTTGGCAGAAGAGGTGTGCGCAAAATGGCTCCCGAGACCTGTCAGTGAACAAGAGCTCATTGAGTCATAGAATGGGGCACCTGTCATCATTGCAACAAGGTCGGCAAATCTGTCTGATCTCCTGCATGCTGGACAGCCACACACAGCTGTGTTTTCTACAATATTGGAACATGTGGACTCTCTCATTCAATGTGATCAGCTAATCACTGTCAAACATCTTTATGCACAACTGGATATTTCTGTTGGTAATGCAAACACACTCACCCACCAATTGTGGTACTGAAAGGTGTGTGCCCATTGAGTTCCTTGCTGCTTAACAGAAGACCATAAAGAGCAATGAAAGACCACCTATGCAGAGTTGTGTGCACATTACGAGACTGACAGTGACAATTTTTTGTTGCACTCTGTCACAGGTGATGAAGTATCAGTTCATCACTTCAAATTGAAACAAAATGGCAATCCATAGAATGGAACCACACCACCGCTCCTCCGAGAAAAAGTTCAAAGCCGCACCCTCAGCCATTAAAGTCATGGTGATGGTTTTCTGGGACTCTGAAGAGGTTATTCTGTCTGATGTCCTCGCTCAATTGTGCAAACATCAAGAATTCAGCATGTTCATCACCACAGAAATGCAAATTTTTATTTATTTATTTATTATTTGTCCCATAGATCAAATCAGTACAATGGCTTGTACAACTGATATGGGATAAGTCAATACAAATATACAGTTTACAGGAGTCTAAAACAGTAAACAAGAACACAGAAGAATGATTATTTTACATTACTTACAAAATTATGTTACTTAAAGTTATGGCTTTACAGAGAATTGTTACGTGATGTGACAAAATTGACTTAACAACATTCAGCTTTGATACATTATCATGCACTAAGACAATTTTGATTCCAAATATTCCTGGATGGTATAAAGGCAGTCTTTTATTAAAAGAGACTTCACTGTCTGTTTGAATTTATTTATTTCTTGGATTTCTTGTATAAAAGTTGGAAGATGATTATATAATTTTATTCCCATGCACTTGACACCGTCACTGTACAGTTTTGTTGAGTGGGTAAGTATTCTTAGAGAGGTTTTTGATCTTGTGTCATAATCGTGGTAATCCATATTTTTGCTAATTTTGTTGATACTTTTTTTGGTAAAGAATAATAATTCTAGTATGTATTGGCATGGGAGGGGCAAAATATTTAGTTTCTTAAATAATGGTTTACAAGTGTCTCTTTGGTTTTTGAACATAATTGTTCTGACTATCTTCTTCTGCAGTTTGAATATCTTAATTGATTCAGAATTTTGGCCCCAGAAGATGATTCCGTAGCTAAGTACAGAGTGAAAGAGTGCATGGTACATTGTGGTTAGGGTACTTGTGTTAGTGACATTCCTTATTGATCTAATCATGAAGCATACTTTACTAAGTTTTGTGCTGGTAAAATCAATGCGCCTTTTCCATGTGAGCTTTTCAGTAATAGTGACGCCCAAAAATTTTAATTCATTTTTACGTTTAACATTATTTTTTTCCAGTGATATAGTTGGTAGTAATGGATTTCTGTTTTGGGCCATGTGGAAGGTTATTCCAATTGTCTTTTTTGCATTTAGCAGCAGCCTGTTACTTTGAAGCCATCGACTTATTTGATCTGTGGTCCTATCTATATGAGATTGGAGAATTTGTTCGGGTGCAGATATGAGTATAGAGGTGTCATCAGCAAACAAAAGGGTTTTTGTGTTTGGTAGTCTGTGAGGAAGGTCATTTATGTAAAGTAAGAACAGCAAGGGGCCCAGTACAGAGCCTTGGGGAACGCCTTGCTTTATGGTATGCATGGAGGAATGTACAGTGCTAGCTGTACCTGAGAGCTTAGTTTCATTTAATTCGACATACTGCTGTCGATCTTCCAGATAGCTTTTAAACCAGGCATAGGAATTTCCTCTTATTCCATAGGAATGCATTTTTTGCAAAAGTATACTATGATTAACCTGTCGAAGGCCTTTGTTAGATCTAGGAAGACACCTATGGCTGGGAGTTTTTTGTCCACAAGCTCCAGTGCATGATCTAGAAATTCTTGTATTGCATCAGTTGTAGCTTTCTTACTTTGGAAGCCGAACTGAGCAGGTGACAGGATATTTTCTTTGTCTAGAAAGGACATGATTCTTGTGGCCATTATATATTCAAATACTTTACTAAAAGTTGAAAGCAGTGCAATGGGTCGATAATTACTGGGATCCTCTCTGCTTCCTTTTTTGTGGACAGGTATAATTTTTGCAATTTTGAGCATACCAGGAAATGCACCATTCAGGAATGAGAAGTTTATTATATGGGCTAGGGGTTTACTGATAAAGTTACTGCAATTGTGAAGGAGGAAGCATGGAATTTGATCTTGTCCAGCAGATGATTTTTTTTTAATTCTGCTGTGAAGTGTCTTTTCTATTTCAGTTTCAGATGTAGGTCTTAAAAATAGAGTCTCAGAGAATAAGTTTGGTTCTAGTTGTAAGGGACAGCTATTTTTAAGATGGTTAGCCAGGTTTTCTACTGTTTCTGTAAAGTAGTTATTGAATTCCTCTGCTGTTTCTTTCCCACTGGAGACTAATTTTCCATTTATTTTTAAGCTAATATCACTTTGTAGTTGTTTTCCTCTATTAGTATTCATATTAATAAGTTGCCACATGCTTTTGCTCTTATTTGATGACAATTTGAGGCACTTATCATTCTGTAGCTTTTTGGCTGCATTTACTACGTTCCTTAATATCTTTTTATATAGAGTAAAGTATGACTTAAATGCTTCACTACTGCCTAGTTTGGATTTGCTAATGTAAAAAAGTTCTCTTTTTCTTTGTGATGATCTAATGATTCCTGGGGTGATCCAGCTGGAGAGTTTCCTATCTTTGTTGATACATTTTGTTTGTAAGGGAAAGTGGCAATTAAAATAATAACAGAAAATATCCAAGAATGCTTCATATTTGCTGTCTACTGTTTGAGCCTCATATACATTTTGCCAGTTTTCATTTTGTATATCAAGGAGGAAAGTATGCATGTGGGTTTTATTGAAGTACAGTGATTTTATTGTGTTCATGACTGTTATTTTGCAACCAGACCTGCATAATTAATGCATTGTGGTCTGAAAATCCTAGTTTGACAGAGGATACAGTACAATTTATATTGCTTGTCACTTGATCCAGACAAGTGGTACTGTGATTTGTTATCCTGGTTGGAGTGTTAACCATTAGGTCTAGGTTGTAGCTGTTCATAAAATTTTTAATGCTTAGATGGCTAGAGTTTTCTGAGAGAAAATCTATATTATAGTCACCACATATTAGAACACTATATGATTTTCTTTTACTTAGATTTTCTATTACTGGTGCTAGATTTTTGTAGAAAACCCTATGTTACCAGAGGGTGACCTGTAAAGTGCTATTATATAAACATTTAGATCTGTAAGCTCTATACCTGACAGTTCTATATCTTTTTCAATACTATACGAATTGCAAATATCAAGAGGTGTAGTAGTAATGTTGTCTTTTACAAATATGCAACTACCTCCACCTTTGTAAGATGTTCTTGAGAAGTGACCTACGAGTTTAATATTTGGTATCACAACACTTTCTATTTCAAAATACCTCATGAAATGTTCATTAATACATAATATCTGTGTATCTGACAGTTCACTTGCACTTGATAACAAAATTTCTAATTCATTAAGTTTGGTTTTGAGCCCTTGTACATTATGGATGTATACTTTTAGATCAAGATTTTTTTTGTTTAATTTTTTTACACATTGGTGAGGAGGTTCAGACTTTACCTTATTTACTACAATTTGCTGATGGAGTCCTTTGCAAGTTTTATGGTGTATCTTTAACTTGTTTGATGATGCTATCTTTAACTTGTTTGGTGATGCTAAGTTTTTTGTTTTCTCGGAGGGGGATAGAAAAAATCCTCCTTCTTGGGTATATTCCGCCTTGATCTTAAATTAACTCTTACAGGTGTAACTGCTGCAGTCCTTTGTGGATCTTCTGATGTCTCCTCTTTCCTGCTTTCTTCGTTCTTGTCAAATTTGCTTTCCTCATTTTTGCCTGTAAGTCTTTCAGGAAGCTGATAGACAGATCTATTTCGTAATAGTCTTTCTTTAATTATTTCACTGATGTGATCGCACATAACACTTTTTCCGTTGTAATTAAGGTGCATTCCGTAATTGGTGTGTAGGTTTCGATGTAGTTTACTTACGTCCAGTACATCACACTTTGCGTATTCAGCACACAGTTTCTTAATTTTGATGTTAGTTTTCCTAATTTCTTTATTAACACATGATCTGAAATGTACCTCTCCTTCTCCATGACAATGCATGTTAACAACAAAAGGCCCCACATTAAGCCGTGCACCGAGACAAGCTCACAAAACTTCATTGTATTGTACTTCCTCATCCAGCCTGCAGCCCACATCTTGCACCTTCAGACCTCCAACTGTTTGGCCAAATGAAAAATGCCCTCTGTGGGAAGTAGTAGGTGGATGATGGGGAGGTTATTGATACAGCAAGATGATCGGCGACCAGTAGAGTGGTACCATGTGGGCATACAGGCCTTCCCAGTAAGATGTCACATTGAATGGAATTGTGTTGAAAAATAGGGTTTTGTAGCCAAAATGGTGGGCAATAATATGGTGTGTTGGAATCCTGAATACCCTGCTTTCAGAAAAAAATGTGTTGCATTACTTATTGAATGTGATTTGTATATTTCTAGATTCATAACTTATAGAAACTTTCTGAGTATATTTTCACTGGATAGTTTGTTTCTATCTTCAGACATCTGCCAGTTCAATTTTTTCAGCATTTTCATGACTCTCTCCCATGGGTTGAACAAATGTGTGGCCGTTTGTGCCACACCATCCTTTGTATTAGTTCAATATCTTCTGTAAGTCCTATTCACTACAGGTTTCGAACACTTGAGTGACATTCTGTGATGGGTCACCCATCTGTATTGTATGCTGTGTCATCTACAGACTGATAGAATTTTTGTAGTATTCTGCCAATGAAATGCAGCCTGCCATCAGCTTTACCTACAACTAAGGTTATATATGGCTCCATTTCATGTTCCTACAACTGATACACCCAGGTATTTGTATGAGTAGACCAATTCCAACTGTGACCTCACTAATATTATAGACATAGGTACTATGTTTTTCTTAGTTTGTGAAGCACACAGTTTCATATTCTGACCATTTAGGGCAAGTTGCCAATCTTTGCACCACTTTGAAATTTATTGAGATGTGATTTAATATCTGTACAGTTTCTGTCACACAGTACTTTGTTCTAGATAACTGCATTATCTGCAAAATGTCTGAGGTTACTATTAATATTGTCTTCAAGCTCATTAATATACAACATGAATAGCAAGGATCCCAACACACTTCCCTTTGGCACACCCAAAGTTACTTATACATCTCTCAATGACTCTCTACCCAAAGATAACTTGCTTCATCTTCCCTATCCAAATGACACTACCGCTTCTTTATCTAGTTTGACGAACATATAAATCTTTGTACTTGTTTTGATTGCTCTTGGTACTGTGGTAGTCATTGTTGCTACAGCTGCCTCATTGTCACTGATACCAGCTTCGATACATACATCCTCCTAGAGGTCAGGCATATTTGTTACCATTGTATCTACTGTATTTCTATCAAGAGTGGAGTTCTGAACTATCTGTAGTTTTCACAGAAAGCATTTAGCAATGTTTCACAGGATGTCTTGTCATATCCACCACTAACAAAACTATACTTATCCCATTTGATTGTTGGATGATTAAAGTCTTCTCCGATGATTATAGTACGCAAAAAAATTTGTATTGTGGCTATCCACAGCTGTAGAATCATAGAATGATCAGAAAGACTCCTTCAGCTGTGTAATAAATATTTATTTATGAATCAAGTACTTCCATGGCATTAAAGCCACATCTTCAGAAATACCTCTCAGTATAAATAAGAACAAACAGATCAAGATCCTGTTTTGGTTAAAATGTAATTGAACAGTGCACAAAATTATATAGGAAAATTATATACTCATATTTATTTTGTAACTTAGTTCAAGTGATAACCAGTAGATGACCCAAAGTTCTCTTTCCAATTGTAATACAAATGTTGAAGCATCAAGAGATTGGGAGTCGAGTTAAAGTACAGCAGAATTCAGGGAACATAATTCCAATAAAGAAAACTTAGAATAAGGATAAACTGGTAAATCAGATGTTTGTAAAAGTGTAAAACACGTAATATGTGTAGTTCATGAAATCTTACATTAACCTTGTAAAGTAAAATGAATCTCAAAAATAGAGCCTACATAATTGTACGATAAGTAATGAAGGTCTAGTCTAGATAAAATGCTGCTTACAAAATAGACCATCACACATAAAAGAAGGACTGGGGAAAGGGAAAATTAAAAATATTATACAGACATACCAATGGCATAACATTATCAAGATGATTATTAGTGTGAGAGAGAACTTGGGTACTAGGGACCTGATGTTTTTTCTTAAGTTTTTGGTTACTAGGATTTCAGTTTAAACAGCATTTGAAAGACTTTTTGATAGGCAACTCCTTCTACTCTATAGATGAATATCCTAACAGAGACAGTTAAACCACCTTAAGTAAAAATGTCTGTTAAGATTTCAGTTTTGGCAGCACTTGGCCACAGCACTCAAGATTAGATATTTTGTTTATGATAAATTTATTAATAGTGCTTAACAATGTTTCATTCTGACAGCATGTTAATTCTGTAAATATTAGATGTTCCAGTTTACCACATTGTATTCACCTGTTTTGACAATCTTCTGACAATGGTCAGGGTAGTAAGTATAATATTCAAATGTTTTATGTTTTTTTAAGTTATACTTTCTAACATGTTCCACACCCATGAGAATTATCTCATTTTTTGGGTCAGTGGAACGAAAACTGAATCTAATCTAATACTCTTGCCATTCGGGAAATTTCTTTGACTCTTATAGTGATGCTTCTGTGTCTTCAAATAAATATCCATGATAAATGCTTCAAATGAATCTTCATGATCATAAATCATTTACAGGTGAATAAATCACACAAACAGTCATGGAAATCAGAATCTGTTATGGCTAAATATTTCAGATTACACTGCATTCTTACAGTTGTTGTAAGGAAGCAAAAGCGTCTGCAATAGTGTGTCAGTATACTAAATTATCTAAAGGAAATAATAGCAGAACAATTTCAATATTTATGTTCCCCATGAAGAGCTGCAGTATCTTCATCTACATGTATACTCTGCAAACCACTGTGAAGCACATGATGACATGATGGAGAGTGCTTTCCCTTATAGCAGTATGCTCATGATGGTGTAATCTTGTGTGCTTAGTCCCAATGGGAGCAGTAAGTAGTATATATTTGACCACCATCTTGGATATCTTTCTTGGGCCAGGCACGGCTCTACAAATTGTTTGTCAATGGGAGAGTTGCTGAGCTGTTGACCGCCAAGCCTCTTGCAGCTGCTACAGCATCCAGTGGCACAAGCCATGGTGCTGTGAGATATATAGGCTGCAGTAAACAGCACTGCAGTCACAGACACCTATTTGCATCTCCTTGGTCACGTGCCCACATGACACTGTGCTGGTATTCCTCCACTTGTAAGTATTTAGGTTGCAGTTCAGCCAATTGAAGGCCAATACAGCTCTGGTCTCCAGAATGATCACCAGCCATTTTTGAACTTACACTTCAGACCATGATGTCTGCCACCACCCCTCTCACAGTGTTGTCTTGTACCTTTGCGAAGATCACAGCTGTTGTGGTTTGAAAGCTGCTCCAGAAGGCACTGCTTCCTCAGCTCATCACCACTACCAACAATCATGGACTTCACCATATAGCCACAATTACACATTGTTACTGAAGGAAATTGTACTCATGTGATGACCTGTTCCTCTACAGCTGTACCTAGTTAGCTCATTGTCAACAAACGAACTGTTGTTAATACAGTACATGTATCACACCCTTGGCACACCACTTCGCCAAGGCTTACTATAAGTAGGGAGCATAGCCTATGCCTCATTTGATACTGGTTTGTAAGTAGACTTTTGCAGGATACTTGTTATCTATCTTCAGTTATCTGTCAGTTTAGATTTTTTTAACATTTTTGTGACACACTCTCATGCATCTAATTGAGCAGTAATTTAGGACTTTTATCTGAGTATTTTGTATCCAATCTCTATTGTAGACCGACAGCATTTTCGTAGTATCCTAGCAATTAACCAATGCCTACCACCTGCTCTACCTACAACTGAGCATATGTTACCATTCCACTTTATAGTCCCACAAATTGTTACATTTTCATGTTTGTATGGGAAGACTGTTTCTAGTCATGACACACTGATATTTTAGTCATTTTATCATTTTGTGAAGTGTGCAGTTGTGTATTTCTGTACATTTAAAGCAAGCTGCCAGTCTTTGCACCACTTTGAAATCATATCAAGGGCTACCTGACCATTGGTGCTGCTGTTGTTGGATAATATTTCACTACAAATAACTGCATCAGCAGAAAAAAGCATGATGTCAGTATTAACATTATTGCCGTCTGCCAGTGCCAGACCATTAATATACAAAATGAGGGTTGCCTGTTAACCACAGCTGTTTATTATATGAAATTAATCTATTTGAAATTGTTGTAATACTCATATAATTTTGACATTTTCTCTGATGTTGCCACAAGCAACAGAAAAGTTACAAATTATGAACACTGCAGGGTAACATGAAACAGCAGCACGCTCTCTTTATCTAGTACACAATGCAATAAGATTACAGAGGACAGATGAAGTGCTATTTTAGAGGTGTAATTGATATACTGAAAGTAATAGTGACAGCACACAAAATAACTTGTGTAGGCACTGAAAAATGAAGTGTTCTTGAAATGAAATCTGCATGCTCAAATGAAGCATTTTCTTGTACAGAGTGGCTCCAGCACTTGTGTCAGCTAGCTCCTGCCATCCAGACACCTATAAGAGAAATCACTGTTATAATATCTATCAATACCTTGAAATTCATCTAGCTAAAGGGAAAAAATAAGTGACAAATGAAAAGACTTTGGAAAGCAGTCACGAAATGATTCTTCTACTTCTCATGTTGTAATTCATGATCACATAGTTCATGGCTGAACAGCCATATGTTAGTGTCCAAACGAGCACAATATTTTGCCAGACAGACATGTTTCCATCATCAGATGCACTGACTAAGTGAGTGCCTATGAGATGCCGTGGCACTTTTACCTCCCCCTGTCCCCTCTCCCTCCGACTGCCACTCTGTGTGAGGTCCACACCCCATCTACTACCAGTACTCCCCATCCAGTAGACTCCTCACTCTGTTGTGGTTTGAGGACAGGGATGCGTGCTGACGGCATTTCCACTGTTGCTCTGCTTGCCTCCACTGTCAGTTTGTTGTGTTATATCTCCTTCCTCCTCTTAGGAAAACTAAAAAGGGAACTGTCCAATACGACATAACAAAACTTGCCCTGAAACTTTCACTGAAAGAAACAATGTCAAAATGTTAACTACTAATACTACAAGTATATTTTTTTAAATGTTGAAAATTGCCAAATTCGCAGCTTGCCAGGCAGCTGGAGTAATGAACACCTCTACTGTAGGTGTAGCAGGCAGCACACAGATAACATGGCAGGCACACATCACTGAATGACAGCACGTCAGTAAACATATAACATGGTGCAACATGCTCATAATCTATAAAGTGAATATCAGTTTCCATTGATAGTTTCAATGACACAGTTGTTCACAGTTACACAGTGCTTGAATTTGCAGCTCATTTAATATCCATAATAAGTAGCAGTTGCCTTTGCCGTATCGGTAAGTGTTAACAATGAAGGCAAAAATGAATTAATTTTCTTTGTATTTTCTTTGTACATGCTTGCCAGTAGTATCTGTCTTTGTGTAGGTTCCAGAGTTTCATGGTAATGAGGTACCCTATTAATATTTTCAACCTCACAAAGATAAAATAAGAAGAATGTGGTATGCAGTTGAAATCACCTACTTCTCCTGAAGACCTATATACTTATTATTTAGTAGTTAATTCTTGGACATTTGTTAGAGTGATTTCAATAGTACATTAGGAATTATGAAAACAACAGAAGAAAGATGAAGTAACTCTGATGATTCTGTGAATTATGGTTCGAATGACGATTGTTGTGTTAGTTAAAGAGCAGAGGAAAAACACAGTACCTTCCTATCCCAAAGGAAATATGAAGAGTGATAGCTTCCAGTGACAAAGAAAAGGTTGTGAATGTTTCGGTTAAACAAAGGAAGGACAAAATGCTTCATGTTAAGCTGCCTTTAAAGCCATTTTTTGTTTCATAAAATCTGAAGTAAATTGCATAAATGGAAGAAAGATTCACATACAATACAAAATATGCACCAAAATGAAATTCACAAAAGTGTGGAAGAAAATCTGTTCGAAAGATTTAGAACTGCTCAGGAGAGTCAATGCACCATTACCGAGGGAGGTGTATGACACTGGGCACTATGAATTGCAAGCGAGTAGAACATTAGTGATTTCCAGGCTTCTTTGACCTGCTTAAACATTTTCAGGAAATCATATGGAAAAGGAAATTGCAAAATTATGAAATTTGCCTCAAGTAAACATGTGGAGGAAAGGTCATTAACAGGTAATACTATAAAGAAATTCATAACTGATCTGAAGAAAAAACTTATCGTTATTCCATAAGAGCTGTGTATAAAGCTGGTCAGTTATGTTCCATGCAAACAGCACTTATCATTTCAAGTGAAAAAAAAAGATGGATTCTCTTGTGCAGTTGTGAATGCTATGACACATTTGTATACAACAATGTCAGAGATAAGCACTGGTTTATTATTGTTTACAGAGCTTTACACTGTGTCTATTTTAGACAACCTCAATGCAAAACAGGGCCAAAACTTTTAAAAAAGAACTGTGTAATTGCAAAAATCTTGTAATTGACATAGCAAAATCTTGAAAAAATGGAAGGGCATAATGTTAAATACTACATCTAAAATGCCTTCTTGCCAGTTGCAGATAGTAATTCTTTGTTTTTGTTGAACTCTTGGCGTAGGCATAACAACATCTCTGCCTTTAGGAGGAGGATGAAAAGACGAAATGTAATTTGGATTCCATCCAGAACTAACAGTGTGATTCAGCCCATCAATAAAAATATTTTATGACAGTGTAAAGGTTTCTTCAGAAAATTGTCAGACAATATGATTTATGATATAATCTATGTCATTTCAGGTTTATCAGTGCAACAATATGTTAAACTTCAGTCACTTGTGTATTGTCAGTTTGTATCAAGTATGCTTTGTATGCTGCACAATATGCAGAACAATGGGCATGACCATTTATCACTCCATCCCAATTCTGTCTAAATAAAACTAGCACTTATTGTGAAGTTCCTGAATGCACTAAATTTTCTTTTGTTAAGTGTGCCTTGAGTAAGGAAAATATTTGTTTTTGTCATCAAATACACACTTCACATTTTTTAATGATTACAAGGAATAAACAAACAACTGTTTCATTGTTATTAAAATATACATTATTAAAAAATTATCATAAGAACTATGCTACAGATTTTTTTTTATAAAATATTTAATATCAGCAACTAATGGAAGTAAGTCATCTGCAATGTACCTTAATACACTGCCACAGTTTTGTTTCCTTTGTCAGTTACTTGTGTAGCAATTACATCTGCAAACAGTTTAGCTGTTGATATGAACAGCAAGTTGTTCAAAAAAATTAATGATTTGAGATATTTCTGACATGTTTTAAGTTTTTAAAATTCCCATGTGTGCACTTCAAGACTTTGTACTACGTGGTGCTACATTCTCATGTCACTGCTGTCTCTGCTTATTTTCTGTCTCGTGCACTAGGTGGGAAGGACTTTACAAACCACTGCTATAAGCAGTTCTTCATGTAAAAAATACTTAAGTGCACCCTAGCAACTAAAATTCTGGCAGTGCATTTCTTTCAGAGTATTCTTCCTGTGTGAAAAATTTCAGGGTAAGTTTTCATATGTTAGATTCCACCATTCCCTTGTAAGTGCACATTCCCAGGCCTTACTATGGAGGGAGCCAACAGATCAGTGGTTCCGTTACTTAAATTTCAACAAATTCTTAAATGATGCAGTCCCAGGTGTCAGACATCAGTGTCAGAATGTGAATATGGCCGTAATCCATTCCAAGTACCACTGATAGGCAGTGTTCTGTGACACTGACTTGCGAGGATGCTACAGTCTGGTGGGGTATTGTTGTACACGACAACAATTTTCGACAGTATACACTGTGTATCCTATGTATGTAGGGCCACATTATCAGGGAACCTGATAGACTCTACACTTTGATAATCTGAGGCTCTCCATGATTTTATCATGCATTGCCCCGTTTTAGCAGGTGGGCAGAGGACAGTCTTCATTTGGTGTTTACAGAAAATTAGCCCTATCTTTCTGGATAATGCATCACAAAATAGAATAAATGTAATGGTTGCATCTTCCTGAGGTTCCTCTCCCGTTCCACCAGTTGTACAGGCACTAGGATGTAGGACTCTCCAAATTTGCTACTCAGTGTTAACATTCTTACAGAACATTGTCCTCGGGTTCTCAAGTTCTTAGTTGAGACTTTCATTGTCAGAGACATTGCAAGCTCTATGCATCAATGCTTCGAGCACTCCATCCCTGTATGCCATGTGGTGGCATCTTTCTGTGTGTGGGTGTATGCTGGTGTGTGTCTTTTCATGGTGCACACTCTGACTCAAGTTCTTTCTGGTATCCCATCTAGGCAGCATTCCTGTCACCTCCACAGTGCTAGGTGCGGGCTGTGCTCCACATGCGGCCATGCTATAAAGCTAGCAGTGCAGGAGTCCTGACCTCAGTTGTGTTCCAACTGTGCTCTCATACTGTTCATTGTACTCAGTGTTGCTTTGTTCTTGATGTTTCTATGTCTAGGCTCTCAATTTGATTCACTCTCCAAATTTGTCATTCTGCCGTGCTGTCTTTGTTCTTCATCCATTACTGTCCACGGTTTTCAGTGACTCACGGTCAGTGCACTCAGCCAGTATTTTCTGATCATGTCCATATCTGGTTACTGTAATATACTTATTTTTACCTGGGCATCCAGGAAGGGGAGCACTGTATCCACTTCAACTTCCATGGTATGCTTTATGCTGTGATATATGGAATTGAGATGTATGAGGAAATCATTCAGCTTGTGTCTTCCATGTGACCATATGACGAAGGCGTCATTGACATACCAGAAAACACAGGCTGGGTTCCACTGGGCAGGTACCAGGACTTCCTCCTTGAAATATTCCAAATACATCTTGGAAACAATTGGTGAAAGTGGACTCCCTATGGATATTCCTTCCATTTGTTCATAGTAAACACCATTGAAATAAAAGTATGTTGACATCAATACATACCTAAAAAGGTTGATCTCTTTATGTCAAATTTCTGGCTGATGAGTTCCAAGGATTCTTGTAAAGGCACACTGGTGAAAAGAAGTACAATGTCGAAGCTAGCAATGATGTTGGAACCCTTAAGCTTAAAGTTATCATGACACCCAACAAAATCCACAGAGTCATGAATATGATGTGAACATTTCTCATACAAAGTGCTACATATATCCTTCAAGTCTTTAGTAACTGAGTACAACAGGACACCAACGTTGCTAACAACAGGGCATAAAACACCCTGTCCTTGTTAACCTTTGGAAGTCCTTGAAGTCTTGGTGAAACTGGTGCTTTCAGTTGCTTCTTAACAACTCTGTCTGGTAAACTGGATTTTTTTTAATAAGTGCCACGATCTTCATCTCCATTCTCTTGGTAGGATCAGTATCAATTTTCCAGTATGCACTGTCTTCTGGCAGGCTGCACATCTTTTCAGTGTAATCCTGGTGAGACAGGATCACAGTTATAGCGCCTATATCAGCTGGTAAAACGGCTGCCTGTTACACTGCACTGATGATGTCCCTAATAGTGCGGGTTTAGGAGCTGGTGCAAAATTGAGTCCTTTCTTAAGAAGTGAAACCTCTTCTTAATCCAGTTGCTTCACTGTGGGATTGAAGATAGCTTGCAGGGGGCATTATAGCTACTCTCTGATATGCTCTTCAATTGTGATGGTTGACATCTGATGGCCTTTCTTCGTGTGGGACCTGCTGTGGCCTGGGTGAAACTGCCAATCCATTCCCACATTCAGGAACTGAACTAGTAAACCAACTGTAGATTTACTTTGAATAAGTTTGGTTAAAGCATACTCTCTCCCATACCATGACTAGGCAACCATGTTTCTTGATTCTTCAGACTGCTGCTGAGTCGATGTAATGTATTACCTTTGCAAAATTCACCACCACACATTCTTCACAGCACCTCACAAGGAATGAAAGGCACTAAGCAAATGGCTCCTTTGATGCTGCCACTGGTCAAGTCATTTCATGCTGTGATACATCCTCTCCTCTAACAGATATGTGATGTGATTCTTTAACTTCTCCCAGCATAATTCATGATGAAATAGTTCACAAGTGAAAAGCCAGATATCAGTGTCCAGCCATCACAATATTTTAGCAAATGGCCATGTTGCTCTGCCCAGACAGCAGACAAAACACTCTCAGCATGTCTCCCTAGGCACGAAACACAAACAGAACAACAAACCAGCAGGAGGGGGAGGAGATGTTGGGAGTGGACCTCACATGGAGTAGCAATTCAGAGGGAGGGGGCAAGGAGATAAAAGCACCATGGAATCTCCTTGGAACTCAGTTCACTAATGCACCTATGATGACAATGTGGTCATTTGTTGAAATTTTGTGCCTGGTGGACACTGACATCTTTCGTTCACCTGCGTTCCCCTGTGAACTATTACATTGTTAAAGCACTCATGCTTTACACTGTTTTGAAGGCAAGTGTTTTGCAGGTGTAATTTCATATTCTCATGGTGACTGTAATTTTATAGTTATATTGCTTTCAAGTAAATCTGGATACATGGAGTTGCATACAGGAGAGAATACAGATTTGCAGATTTTGATTGGTTGTATTAAGGCAGGTGAAGATGATGTTATCTAGCTTTGAAATCAATAGCATGTAAAACTGCTACCAATGAATACAGCTGAAGAAAAAAATCTTTCACCCAGATATTAGTCCTGTAATGATTTGATTTCTCCTGTTTGACATTTTTCTAGTCTGCAGTGAATATTTCTTTGTGTGTCAGAGCCCTGAAATGATAATATGTGGCACATTCAGGGTGACAATTATTGAACCATATGTAAAAAAAACATAAATTAATTGTGAACTTGGACATTCAAACATTTAATTTAACATGTAAACATCACTACAGATATTCAGAATTAAGTTATGACATATTTGATATGCTTGCCGTCATTGGTGATGATGTGCCACAGACAAATAGTGAAATTCTGAATGATGCACTGAAGTGTCAGAACATCAGTGCGGTCAATGACATCCTGAATCACTACTTTCAGCACATGAATGGTTTTAGGGTTATTACTGCACATCTTGTCTTTAATATATCCCCACAAAAAGGAGTCACATGTGGTCAGATCACACGTCGATGTGGCATAGTGCTTCAATGCTGCTGCAGATAGAGCTCACAGCAGAATGGTTCCGCTGGCGTGCACTGCCCGCTTATATACAGAGCAAGTGACCTGGGTTACGTAAGGTGCTGATAAGGGACTTATACTCTGCAGGCTCAGGATGCAACAGTTTGATAAAAGTCCAAAGCATAGTGCCGCAATGCCTGCTGAGCGCCTAGCGAGCTGGTGACGCAACCCGTCCGACTTGGCTCGGTGCCAAGCAATAAGGCCGTCACACCAGCAGGCGCGCACAGGGTCACTTTGGGTAATGGGGATCGTCTTCCAAAACCTTCACATACCATTTGGTAGTCATGGTGCCATCAAGGAATATCACACCGATTATTCTGTGATTGGACATTGCACACCACACAGTCACCCATTGACGGTGAAAAGACTTCTCAATTGCAAACTGTGGATTTTCAGTCCCCCAAATGTGCCAATTTTGCTTTTTGATGAATCCAACCAAATGAAAGTGAGCTTTGTCCTAAACCAAACAATAATGTGCATACTAATTCCTGTAATGGCCAACCGTGCAGTTTCAACATCCTCACACAAACCTTTAGGACGTTATGATGATTTTATTTCATATAGTTCAGTAATTGTCACCCTGTACAATGCTGCTGGGACTGCTTCCAAATACGTGAAAATTTTACTTTGAAATTTTTTGTTTTTTTTTTCCTGTGTATAATTTTATGAAGACTAGAAAAGTTAAATCAGAACAGTATTTATTAAACACTCTGAATCAAACAAATCTGTGTGTTAACTCAGTGAGTACAGAACTGCATTAACATGAACATGTCAGTGCAGTAACAGCAATAATGAGGGCATTTAAACCATTATATCAATACAAATCAACTGAGAATGTAATATATTTGGAACTTCCTCAGTAATTTAATAATAATGAAGGACAAAATTTGAGAAAATGTAAATAGACTATTAAAAATATGTGGAAAGCGATTTGATACAGACTGTGATAGGCACCAACAAAGTATACAGAACTATCACAGTGGTAGTACCTATGATAATGATACATCAAGAGGTGTGGAATAAGGCACATGGACCAGTGTGCAAATAAAATACAGTAAAGACATTAATTAGGATTATCAGATTGTGAGACTAAAGTTACAACCAACACGAAGTAAAATTATGACATTGCAGCAGCAGAGATAATGCAGTGCCTAGCATTCTTAAAGCAGAAAGGAAATACAGCATGTTAAGTAGAACACAGACACAATTTGACTGGAAGTGAACACTGCTGTTTTAAGAAATGCTGATCCAAATATCCATATGACTCATTCGCGATAATGTGGTAGAGGTTAGAGTGATTGGACCTACAGCTATGGTTGTGGTTACATTTAGTTATAGCAGCAACAATGGAATTGCAATCTGAAGTGCATGACCAAAGAATAATATCAGGAACTTCTATAAAACTTTTAAACAAAGCTTTCAAACTTACCAACCACCTAATTTGTGGTTCAAAAATGAAGATCAAGGATTATTCCTAAACAACCAAGAAAAGCATAAAATATTAGCAAGCTACTTTAAGAAACTGTCAAGCTGTGAGGAACCCAGTGTTATAACTTCAAGTTGAACAAATATATTTCAAGGAAGATGCAATACATGAAAGTCACAGATCAAGTAAACAGAGTAAGATGTGTATACACTTTAACAGTCAAATCACAACTGAGTCTGAGTCTAGCGCCCGCTGGGTGGCTGGCCGCTTAGGTGGCACTGCTGCTGCATGGCTGGCAGGCAGCGCCGCATGTAGAGGACACGCGTAACTGCACGGTGGTACTTTGAAAGAATGGCGAGTCACAACACTTTTCCCCCCTTTGAAGTTTTTGCACAGGTCTTGATGGAAGTGCCCTGTAGATTGCTGACATCCATAGGTGTTGTTTGACTGGCTGTAAAGTCTCAAGGAGGAGGCTTCCCGTACAGACGGAAGTGTCCCCGATAATAACGGGTCGAGATGACAGGAGACGTAGGGGTCAAATCTGCTGGGGCCCCGTGCACCAATCTGCCCATTGTGGCAAGTCCTGTTGTTATAACAGGAGACATGTGCAATGTGTCCGTGCCCATAGGAGAAGGAGGCGAATAGAATTAATCCGACAGATGATAGTCATCTGGTTCCTGCATGGGCATGTCTCCTGGTGGCGTCAGTTCTTGTGCTGGCACGTATATGATGGTGAGAGGACTGCGTTGTGAGTAATGAGAGATTCCAGTATCTTGAGCATCAGGTAGAGCCGAAGGTGGTGTAGCGGCATCCGGAACAGGCATTGCTGGCACACGAGGCAGAAGCTGGCCCGAATGACTCACTGCAACACCCGTGTCCATCTGCATTTCATACAGGCGTTGGCCATGGTGTTGTAAGATGCAGCCAGGACTCCATTTTGGCCGCCTGCCATATCCCCATACCCATACAAGGTCATCAGCGGTGAAGCGGCCAAGTGAAGGCACTTGCGGCCATGAGGTGGAAGCCACCGAAGATGAAGTAACATGCGGGGCTGTCGGCCATGTAAGAGCTCATCCAGGCTGTGGTCGCCCATGGGGGTGAAACAGTAAGAAGCCAGAAACTGGAGAAGCGCATCATCAGCACCAGAAGACGTCAGGAAATTCCTCATCTGAGCCTTAAATGTGCAGACCAGTCATTCAGCCTCACCGTTTGACTGTGGGTGGAATGGAGGGGCCGTGGCGTGCATGACGCCGTGATGTGCACAAAAAACCACAAAATCGGAAGAGGCAAATTGCGGACCGTTATCAGTAATAAGAGTAGAGGGAAGGCCTTCCAAAGAGAAAATGTGAGCTAGAGCATTGGTGGTTGCCACGGTGGTAGGTGACGTGCAACGAACAATGAAAGGAAAGTTAGAGTAGGCGTCAATAACGAGAGGACAATAAGTACCTAAAAAAGTTCCCACAAAGTCAGCATGAATATGCTCCCTGGGCTTCTCAGGCAAAGGCGATGGTGACAAAGATGACTTCGGGGCAGCAGCCTGTGATGCACAAGGGCCGCAGGCAGCGACCATGTGTGCGATTTCAGAGTCGATGCCGGGACAGTACACATGACAGCACGCCAGAAATTTGGTGCAAGAGACACCCCAGTGCCTTCGGTGAAGGAGGCGCAAGACTGAAGCACGCAAAGATGCAGGTACCACAACACACGGCGAAGCATTTTCGATGGAAAGGAGGATAGCACCATCCCTAACCGTGAGGCGGTAATGCAATGCGTAGTAGTACCACAATGGATCAGAAGTCTTAGTGGACAGACGGTCTGTCCAACCCTTCTGAATACAGCGTAAAACCCGGGAGAGGGAAGGGTCAGAACCCGTAGCAGCCGCCAGCCAGTTCCCAGTGATGGGGAACCCGTCCACAATCCACTGCTCAGTAACATTCAGGTGGAAACACAAAAGTTCGTCCCTATCAAATGCCAGATCAGGACCCATGGGAAGGCAAGACAGTGCATCACCATTCACACGTTGAGCTGTCAGCCGGAAATGAATCTCATAATTGAAACGAGACAAGTAAAGAGCCCAACGCTGGAGGCAGTGTGCAGCCTTGTCGGGAAGCGACGCTGATGGATGAAACAAGTGGTTTGTGATCTGTAACAAGATGAAATTTGGATCCACAAAGAAAAACACCAAACTTATCAAGAGCAAAAATAATGGCAAAGCTTCTTTTTCAATTTGAGAATACTTTTGTTGGGCATCCGTGAGCGTTTTGGAGGCATAAGCAATGGGTTATTTAGAACTGTCAGAGAAACGATGTGCAAGGACTGCACCGACCCCGTATTGAGAGGTGTCTGTGGCAAGAACAAGGTGTTGGCCAGGTCAATAAGTAGCCAGGCATGGGGTCTCTTTCAGCATAGTCTTCAATTTCTGGAAAGCCGCATCGCATGACACGGACCAGTGAAAAGGCACGTTTTTATGCAACAGGTGATGCAACAGCTGATCCACTGAAGCAGTAGACAGTAAAAACTTGTAATAGTATGCTATTTTCCCCAAGAAGGCCTGCAGTTCCTTAACAGATGTAGGGCAAGGAAGGGCATCGATCGCAGTGACAGTTTGCTGAAGCAGACAAATACCATCCCGAGAGAGTTGAAACTCCAAGTATGTGATAGACGCCTCAAAAAATTTTGATTTCTGAAGATTACACTTAAGACCGTCAGTCTGTAAGACATGAAAAAGTGTGCAGAGATTTTGAAGATGTTCGCAGTGGTGGAGCCAGAGACAACAATGTCATCCTGGAAATTTATACACCCAGGGACAGTGAGCAATAATTGTTCCAAGAATCGCTGAAAGAGAGCAGGGATGCTGGCAACCCCGAATGGCAATCGTTGGTATTGATAGAGGCCGAAAGGCGTGTAAAGGACCAGAAGCTGCATGTGAACATGTCGACCAAGTATTTGGACAGTGAGGAATAACTTCCCTGAAAGGGAAGAAGTACAACTGACAGACAATCATTGGTATCGATGGAGGCTGAAAGGCGCGTTAAGGACCAGAGCCGGGAAGCAGCGTCGAGAGGAAGTTGATGATAAGCTTCTGACAGGTCAAGATTAGAAAAATACTGGCCTCCAGCAAGTTTAGTGAACAATTCTTCAGGTCGAGGCATAGGGTATGTGTCGATAAGGCATTGAACATTTACAGTGGCTCTGAAATAGCCACAGAGACGAATATCACCATTTGGCTTAGCAACGACTATGACAAGAGAGGACCACTCACTGGAAGTGATAGGAAGCAAGACCCCTGAAGCAGTGAGACAATCCAGCTCCCATTTGACCTGATCACAAAGAGCCACAGGAATGGGCCGAGCCTGAAAAAACTTAGGCTGAGCAGTGGGTTTGAGCGTGATATCAGCTTCAAAGTCATTGGCACGGCCTAACCCAGGAGAAAAAAGGGACGAAAATGTGGTTGACAAGGAATCCAGTTGAGCATAAAGAATAGCACCAGAGAAGATATTCACAGAGTCATCTATGGAGAACCCAAAAACGCGAAAGGCATGGAAACCAAATAGATTCTCCGTGTTACTATGGTCAACCACAAATATGGGTACAGTGCGAACGAGAGGTTTGTAAGATATTTCAGCATCAAATTGTCCCATGAGAGAAATCTTCTGTATATTGTAAGTCCATAATTGTCTAGTGACAGGTGACAGGATTGGAGAACCCAACTGAAGATACGTCTAAGAATTGATGATAGTGACAGCAGAACCAGTATCCACCTACATGTGAACATCTCGACCAAGTATTTTGACAGTGAGGAATGACTTCCCTGAAAGGGAAGAAATACAATTGTCAGACAACACAGAATCAGAATCAGTGTCATGTTCATGAACATCATGTATGCAGTTGTATATGCAAATGGATGACACATGATCCTTTTTTCTTTTTTTGCATTTGTGACATACGGTCAATGCTGTGGACAATCTTCTCATGAATTTTTCGTAAAACACCGCGGACATGAAGGAAGTTGCCGTGGGTTTTGCTGCAGTTTCTTAGAGGTTTGTTTACGGTTAGACCGAGACTGTGCTTGGGAGCATACTGCGGCCACATCGGCCGGCGGGGACATGCCACATGCTTTGTCAACATTGCATAGAGGTTGTATTTCCCTAACGTCGCCCCATGCCTCTATTTGTGCTCCGGCAGCAGGAGAAATTTCAAAAGACTGAGCGATGGATAGGACTTCATCTAGAGTCGGATTTGCCAACTGGAGGGCACGTTGCCCAACTTCTTTGTCGGGCGCCGATCAGATAATAGCATCCCTTACCATGGAATCGGTGTAGGATTCTTTGTGAACTTCAGTAACAAGTTCAGCAGTCCAAGCGTGATAGGATTGATTTGGTTGTTTTTGACAATGATAAAAGGCAACAAGAGAGGCTACCACATGCATTTGCTTTTGATAATAGATGGACAGAAGTGAGCACATTTCAGCAACGGACAAAGATGCAGGATCTTTCAAAGAAGCCAATTGCAACAACAACCGATACATCTGAGGTGAAATCCATGAAAGGAACAGAGACTTACATGTTTGTTCGTCCACGACATGAAATGCCAAGAAGTGCTGTCATAGACATTTTTCGTAATCAGACCAGCCTTCCGCCGCCTCGTCGTAAGAAGGAAAAGGAGGTAGAGACGATGATGCCACGCCAAAATCATGAATCGCATTTGTGAGAAGCGTTTGCTGTACTATGAGATCTTGCAGTAGTTGCTCTAAAATAGCCATGGAAACATGTGGGTCAGCGATGGAAAAGAAAAATCACTACCTTGTCACCAATTGTAACTTCAAGTTGAACAAATATATTTCAAGGAAGACGCAATACATGAAAGTCACAGATCAAGTAAACAGAGTAAGACGTGCGTACACTTTAACAGTCAAATCATAACTGAGTCCGAGTCTAGTGCCCGCTGGCTGGCTGGCTGCTTAGGTGGCACTGCTGCTGCATGGCTGGCAGACAGCGCTGCATGTAGAGGACGCGCGTAACTGCGCGGCGGCACTTTGAAAGATCAGCAAGTCACAACACCCAGAGCAAAATTTCTAGGATAAAATCCAGGATGCACTTATACAAATTCAGAACTCCCCATACCCCAGCATGGAATCAATCCAAAATACCATTAAAGACTTGAGAAATGATAAGGCTCCCAGGGAGACTCAGTAACCACTGAAATGTGGAACTTTGCATGTGCTGCAACAGTCAAGACACTACACAGAATTTTCCACAATATCTGGAAAACAGAAGCTACACAAGAAGATTGGAAAAAATCATTGTTCACTCAATCCAAAAAAGGAGATAAAACTGACTGCAACAAGTGTAGGGGAATTTTTGTCCTTCCACTGATTTACCAAATTCTTTCAAAATCATTACAAAACAGAGAGGAAAGCCAACTGGATCAGCAGTTGGGAGAGTACCATGAAGGATTTAGAAAAGGACAATCCTGTGTGGAATAAATTTGAAATCTGAAATGTATAAGCAGATGGAGAAGAATGAGAACTGAAAGCATTTATATTACATTTGTAGAATTCAAAACAAGCGTATGATTTGATTGATAGGAGAACATTATTCAACACCTTAAAAGAGTTTGGAGCTGACAACAGATCAGTGGGAATCATACAATGAAGAGCCAAAGAAACTGTTACACCAGCCTAATATCAAGTAGGACCCCTGCAAGCATGCAGAAGTGCCACAACAGAACTTGGCATAGACTCGACTAATGTCTGAAGTAGTCCTGGTCAAACTGACACCATGAATCCTGCATGGCTGTCCATAAATCCATAAGAGTACAAGGGGATGGAGATATATTCTGAACAGCATGTTGCAAAGCATCCCAGAAATGCTCAATAATGTTCATGCCTGAGGAATTTGGTGGTCAGCAGAAGTGTTTAAATTCAGAAGAGTGTTCCTGGAGCCAAACTGTGGCAATCCTGGATGTGTGGGGTGTCGCAATATCCTGCTGTAATTGCCACAGTCCATCAGAATGTATAATGGATGTGAATGGATGCAGGTTATCAGGCAGGATTCTTACGTAAGTATCACCTGTCAGAGTCATATCTAGATGTGTATGGGGTTCCATATCACTCTAACTCCACACACCACACACTGTTAGAGGCCCCACCTGTTTGAACTGTCTCCTGCTGACATTCAGGGTCCAAGGGTTCATGAGGTTGTCTCCGTATCTGAGCACATCCATCTGCTCAATAAATTTGAAACGAGACCTGTCTGACCAGGCAAAATGCTTCCAGTTAATGGTGTTAACAGGCACAGGAGAGGTGTAAAGCTTTGTGCCGTGCCATCATCAAGGATACACGAGCGGTCTTTCGGCTCCGAAAGCCCATATTATTGAATGGTTCGCACATTGACACTTGTTGATGGCCCAGCATTGAATTCTGCAGCAGTCTGCAGAAGGGTTGCACTTTGTCACATTGAACGATTCTCTTTAGCCATTGTTGGTCCATGTCAGAGATTTGATGTTTTACTGGGTTCCTGATATTCACAGTACACTCATGAAATGGCTGTATGGGAAAATCCTCACTTCATCACTAACTCGGAGATGCTCCCATCACTCGTGTGCCAACTATAACGCCATGTTCAGAATCACTTAACTCTTGATAACCTGCCATTTCAACAGCTGTAACCAATCTAACAACTGCGCCATGCACTTGTTGTCTTATATAGGCATTGCCAATCTCAGTGCCATATTCTGGTTGTTTACATATCTCTGTATTTGAATAAACATGCCTATACCAGTTTCTTTGGTGCTTCAGTGTGAAAGGCACATTATCAAATACAAAATGCAAAATTAAATTTTTAGCTGAAACCTCCAATGCTTTTGAAATCAAAACTGTTGTAAGACAATGAGATGGACTGTCCCCACTGATGTTTATTTGTGCACTAGAAAAGATATCAAATAAGTGAGGGAAAGAACTGAAGAAGCAGGAATTTAAAAAATCATAATTACAAGAAAAGAAGATAATATACTTTTTGATTTTTTTGTTTTTGCAGGTGATCTTGCCATCTTAGCTGAATCTATAGAAGATGCAACAATGCAGACACATCTCCTACAAGAGACAGCTTCTTTTTTAGTTATTTATTTATTTTGATCCAACATCAACTAATTACAAAAAAAAATTTCTTTGTCCCAGTCTTCTGGATAAGTCAGAGCCTTACTTACTAGAGTTACATATTATTGCCTGGCATTATTATCTACACAACTATTTCTAAATTTAGCTGAGAGAATGATGTTGAATACATAAAACCAATTTGCAATTGGAATACATAGATTAAGGAATTAACAGTTTGTGACGCAGAGTTAGGTCTGAGATTCAAATATTTGCAGTTTGTGACTCAGTCTAGGATCTGAGATTCATATATTTTTAGATACATGGTCTTCCATCATGTTAGTGTGCTAAATTTAGAAACTCATCTATTGAATACACAGGACTGTTTAGGAGCCATAATTTTAATTTCTTTTTTAGTTCTGTAATGGGCAATTTGGAGATATTAGAATGGAAGCAACTGAGTAGTTTTATGCCTGCATAGTGAGGGCTTTACTCATAAAGTGTTGTTCTATTGAGAGATGATGTGGGGTCTCTCTCTATCTCTAGTGTTGTGATAATATACAAGAGTGAGTCAAATGAAAATCTTAAATTTCTAATAACAAATCGAAATTTCGCACCATTATCCTGTAAGTTGGTAAGCATGCTACAAACAGCATGCAGAATGACCTGTAGGTGGTAGCATAGTGCAGATGCACACATACCGTCGCAGTATCAGTATAAAGATGGCCGCACCACTTGCGACTTGCACCAGGGAAGAACAGTGTTCTGTTATTTGGTTTTTGCGTAGTGAAGGTGTGAAACCTATTGAAATTCATCGACGAACGAAGGTTCAGTACAGTGATGCACGTCTGTCACAGCAGCAAGTCTACAAATGGAATACAAAGTTCGCAAATGGTGTGACTTCAGTGGAAGATGCTCCTCGTCCAGGTCAGGCACAACAAGTTGTGACTCCACAGAACATTGCAGCAGTTGAAGCCATAGTGAAGAAAACCGCCAAGTGACACTGAATGAGATTTCAGCATGTTTACTGATCAGTCAAGGGTCAACACATCACATTGTGCATGATGTGCTCCAGTTTCACAAAGTGTCTGCAAGATGCGTGTCATGGCAGCTGACTCCTGAAATGAGGGAATGACCTGTTGATGCTTGTGAAGAACTTCTTCGGCACTTTGAACGAGAAGGTTATAGCTTTCTTGCAAGAATCGTTACTGGGGATGAAACCTGTGTTCACTTTCACCAACCTGAAATGAAGAGAGCGAGCAAGGAATGGCACCATTTCTCATCACCAAAACCAAAGAAGTTTCGAACAGAACCATCAGCAGGGAAGATTATGCAGACTCTCTTTTGGGATGAAAAAGGTGTCATTTTGGAGCATACATGCCTAGATGGACCACTGTCACCAGTGGATCATACACAGATCTCCTAAAAAATCATATGTGGCCTGCAATCAAATCAAAGTGACGTGGACTGCTGTCAGCAGGTGTCCTTTTGCAACATAACAATGCAAGGCCCCACACAGCCCATACAACAGTTGCAACAATCACAGACCTGCATTTTGAGTGTCTTCCTTATCCACCATACTCACCAGAACTTGCACCAAGTGATTTCCACATGTTTGGACCACTCACAGACACAATGGCAGGAAAGAAGTTCCATCCTGACGAAGAGGTATGCCACGTGATGCATGAGTGGTTGTGTGGACTACCAAAAGAATTTTTTTCTAAAGGAATTTATGCACTTTGTAAGCACTGGAGGACTTGCATTGAGCATGGGGGAAATGATATTGAAAAGTTGTACAGCTTTATTCTACTTCTGCACAATAAACAATATTTTAAAAAATATTTAAGGTTTTCATTTGGCTCGCCCTCGTATTTCTTTATTAAGCGTATTGTTACTGTTTGCTGCCATAATGATTATCTTAAGTACATATAGGTTATGAACAGTTAGTATTTTAAATTCTTTAAACAAATTTCTGCAGGACTCCTGGCACATTCCCTTCCCATAATTCTAAGTGCCTTCTTTTGTAGGATAAGTACACTTTTCATAGTACCTTTGCTGATGGAGCCCCATACCTCTATCCTATAGCTTAGATGGGATTTAAATAGTGAAATAGTGCAAAATATATTTGCCTCAGAGTGGTAATGCTATTCATATATACATAGTCCTGCTTCAAAAGCAGTGTGTATATTGTCTATTTCCAACAAAGGCCTACTTTGCCAAAAGCTCACTTTCTGAAAGTCTTTTTATTCTGCCTCTCTGCAACTCAGCATCTCTGCTATATGGTGAGTAGCACTATCATTTTCATAATACTGTTACATTCCATCCTGGATTTTTCCATTGCTTAACTCTGAAAGAAAAGAGTATATGATAGATGGAAGGAGGTACTGAAATGTATGGAAACTGATTATGGAAGAATAAAAAAGTCTACCAAATTTAAACATCCAGGTGAAATAATACAACCAAATGCTCTGGACGAAGAAGCAAGGGGCAAGGAAAATCATATCAATTAACTAAAAACCTGTATAACAAAACTGGAAAATTCTGGCACTTCACCAATTTCATTAGACCAGAATGCCTTTACATTCCATAATCGCTTTCATCAAATACAGTGAAACAATTAAATGAAACAGAAAAGAAGGAAAGGAAAACTACTGCAGAAAACCTTGGGAGCAAAATATGTCACTGGAAAATGGACATTAAGAAGGAAGGAACATGTTTATAAAATAACAGAACAATACTAGACTTTATGAAGAAGAAAAGTTATTTTCTATGAATCCCTAAAACAACTAGACACAAACATCAACAGCATGGACCAAAGAATTTAAGCCAGACCTGAGAAAAGTGGAAATAATGGAGAAAGAAATAGGAGAAAGAGAAAAGTTCAAAGCAGAAGGTTTCAGGGGTTTCCAGGAGAAAACAAAGTAAAAAAGGAGGTGCAGTACAGACAGAAGAGAGATGAGAAAAACACAGGCCAAGAATGAAGAACTACTGGAAAGAAATAAAGGAGAAAAGAAAGAAGACACTAGTCACTTTCTGGCACATTAAAACTGTGTGCTGGACTGAAAATCAAGCTCGGGACCTTTGCCTTTTGCGGGCAAGTGCCTACCAGCTGAGCTATCCAAGCATGGCTCATGACTGATTCTCACAGCTTCAATTCTGCCACTGCCTTATCTCCTACCATTGCCCACGAGAGGCAAAGGTCCTGAGTTCAAGTCTCAATTTGGCACACAGTTTTAATCTGCCAGGAAGATTCAACTCACCGCACACTCTGCTGCAGAGTGAAAATTTCATTCTGAAGACATTAGTTATTTTGTGTAGTCATCAATAGGCCAAACCAAAACTAATAAAAAAGAAGTAGAAGGCAACCAGTTAAACAGTATGGGCTATGTTACTTTAGCATAACAGGGGAGCATAGCATAATTGAGAACAACAGTACACTACATTTTTACTTGCAGAACAAGTAACACACCGAAGAAGGATCAAAGCTAGGAGACACACAAAGGAAGATTTGGTAGAATGACATCAGACGTAATTACTGTAATGAAAATGACAAAACTGGGGCTGTGTTTACTGAAGTTCTTGCTATTTACTATGCTGTATTATGGAAAGGGAGGTGCTATAAAGTACAATTAAACATTTTGTAAATTTGAAATTGAAATCGTAAATGTGTGGTGTATGCAGTGGGGCAGGCTGCTTCACCATACAATTTGCTACAGAGAAATTTTACACAATACAGTACAGTCCCTGAAGAGAAACTCAACATTCACTATTGACTACTATATTGTTACTTCACTAAGGTTTTTAGTGATTAAAAATAAAACACTAGGTTCAGGAATATCATGCTTAGTACTGATTCAGTGTTAGACAGCTGAGGTGACAAGGGTAGTGCATGTACTGTCTTGAAAAACTCTTCCAAAGACAACATTGAGTAACTTACCAGTGCCCGCCAAGAAAGCTAATGCAGCAAATTCGGCAACGGAGATGGCAGAACGGTGCGCGGAGAACAGCGCTCGCCACCCGCATCTGCAACATGTGGCTATATACAGACAAGGTATGAACAGAATGGCGCTACAGCAGTCTTTAATGTTTTCAGGAGACTCGAGGAAAAGGCAAATGTAATTTTGTAAGAGGGAAACTGTTATACTTGTGTTCAGTAATATAACTGTTGCAACAAAAACTCTGAACAACTGAAAGAGTGATGATCACGACATTCAGCCATGTGGTAGAATAGACCAGACCAGAAGTGGCTTACTGTAGCTACAGCCCTGCTGCTTCACCCAGCACATTGTGAAAATGAATGAGAACAAAGTCCAGCTTTCAACTGCCAGCAGACAGTGTGCTGAGGTCATATGTAAGATATTCATTTTGTATAAATATGAGTAGTTCAGGGTGTAGTGTTTCAAAATATTAATTGAAACACCACCATCTTTTCCTGCCTTAGTGAAGTCAGGTGAGGAAGAATCAATTACTTGAATGTACACTGATAAGTATTTATCTGTGTATTAACGAAATATTTTTTGTTACAGTCAAGTGCATAAGTTTGTGACAGTGTGGTCCAGTGGTTATTTATGAATGTAGCCTGCAGCAGTGAATGTTATTACTAGGAGTCAGCTGATGGCCACTACCCAGGAAAAGGCCATGACTGCACTGTCAAGAACCTTGAAGAACATAATAATACTGAAATGAAGCACTTTGCAAATAAAATATTTTCATTTCTGTATCATTTCTTGAGGAATTCACATGAAATATGTACTAAGTCAATATGTTGTTATGGAGTTACTGCACATCTCTATTAAGATATTTACAGAAATAAATCTTCAGCAGAAAAAAGTAGTCAGTGGATGGAAATATTTTGAATCTGGAATTTTTATTAATCCGCTAATTCCTCGGAAAGTATTTCAACTTTAAAACAAGTAAACTGAATTCATGTGTCCATGAAAAAGAAAAGCAATGCTTAAATTACATTAATATCCCTGCAAGAAATATAAAAAAATAGTTGAAGATGTAATATTTATGGCAAAGACTGTAATTGACTTTACAGATTTCTGGCATGATTTTGTTTAGCTAAAATGAGCATTTGAAATCATGAATTTTGAAATTACCCAAATCAAACAGTTCATTTCTGAATGGTAACATGAATTGGCTACAAGATAAAAGTTAACAGAAATATAATATTCCTGTTTTGCTAAACATCAAGGAAAAAAGAGAAGGATATAATTATGTTTATGGTGTTGCTACTGGGGAGATGATCCTGCAAATAAATTAAGCTGTATCCATTCTGATATAGAGAAAATTTACAACAGAATTTAGCAGCAACACTACAAGGTGATAAACAACCCCTTGTCATAGTAGCATTGCCTAACAGTACAAAGAAATGACATTAATATGAAGAAGAAAAGATTAGTGACTTACCAGTTGTGCAATGATCTGGAATTGCATCAGGCTTAGTATTTAATTATTTTTGGATGTCATGTGAAAGTTTCAAGAAATTGCATCAACTAATCAAAGGGAGCATTGAGAAGTTCACCATGAATTGGAGGAAACCAATAAAGAAGAGGGAAAAGCTTGGCATTTGTTTGGATTAAGTTTCAGACTTTGTGGTCTTCTTGTGCCTCACTTAGGAGTAACATAAATTATTATATTTCAAGGAAATTTCACATGCATGGTGTTCTCCAGGTTCCATATATCTGATAAATAGTTTTAAAACAACACTTCTAAGTTACATACAAATTATTTATTATTTGAGTGGTGTTCAGGACTAGCCTGTAATAGTGTTCTATTAATGTGCCAATGGTATGGCCAGTGTGGGTGTTATACCAGCTGGTCATGGGAGCAATATCAATGGATTTTTCACCTTGTTTGTGATAAGTTAAATGTCAGTATTCACATATACTACATCACTGTGTTAGTTTTATGAGCAATTGGTTGGCATTAAAAACAGTACATCAGAGTCTTAAAAAAACCTATAGATGCGTCTATATCAAGTAGCACAACTGGGATATGGTAGTCAGGTTTCACGATCTGAGCACATTTTCTATGAGGATCAATTTAAGCTCAGGTGAAAAAAGCCCTGCGATATCTCCTAGTATCATGTCGGACCTCCTTTTGTCCAGCGTAGTACAGCAACTCGATGTGGCATGGACTCAACAACCCATTGGAAGTCCTCAGCAAAAATACTGAGCCATGCTGTCTCTATAGCCATCCATAACTGTGAAAGTATTGCTGGTGCAGAATTTTTTTGCATGAACTGACTTCTCGATTATGTCCCATAAATGTCCTGAGTCCATAAACAAACTAATTTACTGGTTGTACAATAATAGACTATTACTAAATAAAATCAAAACTGCATGTAAGCTATTCAGTACCTCCAAAAATCACCCTTCCTCTATGTATCACATATTAATAAGTGATGCAGTATTAGAATAAGTCAAGGAAATATAAAATTTATTGAGAAATAGACAGATAATAAGTCAATAATTTACAATGGATTATTCACAGAGAAAAGCTGGTCAAAAGACAGCAGTGTCTGCCTCACTTTTCAAATTCCTAGGTCAGTCCTTTGATGTCGCAACACAAAAGACAGTTTATTTTTCATTACAACATTCAACTATCTATTATCACATCACAATCTGGAGGTCAGTATGTAGGAAAAACAGTGTGATGCAAAAGAGGCTCACAAAGGTAATGAAACAAGTATTTCCTCAAACACCCACTAAGCCAATATTCAGGGAATTAAAAATATCATCTATGCCCTGCATTTCTATATAAGAGACAGTGACATTTGTTAACAATATCCTCGATTTGCTTCGGACCAATAAGTCTATTTACAATGATAATATGCGTCCCACTCATCTTACAAGCCAAAGAGTAACCAGAAATATAGTTCGGGTAATAAATATAGGCAGTATATTCTGTAATAAATTACAGTAATACACTTACAAATAAAGTTAAGAACATTATACTACACACTTTTTTATTCAAGGTTCAAGGCCAGTTTTGCTGCCAGTTTGTGACTGCAGAGTGTTCTTTGTTAATACCAAATGAAGGATTTATGTTCTTCTGTCATTAGACCCTTTTTTTCTTCCTTTTGGCTGAGGAATTAGTCGACAAAAATTAGTAAAACTATTTCTGTTACATGTTGTATATCACTTTGTTTGCTTACAAAAGCTCACATCTGGTCATATTTGCTGATGGATTACATTGTTCTCATGTTTTCCACTTTTTAAGTTGGCATAATTAGTGCTGAGCAAATATGTGCTGAAAGCTACTTGTACGGAATAGTTGGTGTAAAATATAACCCAATCTTAGCATTTGTTTAGGAGAATGTGATGAACTTCAAAACATACACCCTAAAATTGGACAATAGACTATTAAAGCTAATTGTATAAAGCAGATGATCCTAGATTAGCACAAAATATGAACTGGTATCAAGCTGAACTTGGAAAGCAGTGTTGTATGAACGTTAATCTCAGATTATTATGCTGCAAACTATGATCAAATTTGAGTAGCAATATTTTGTTGGTCAAGTCAAGTTCAGTTGCAGTAATCAGTACACAAGCTAGTAGCACTACAAATGAACGGAATTGTTTTTGCAAAAATATAAATTCAAAAGAAGGAAACAATAAATAAGTTGTTCTTAATATTCCCATTCAGTATTCAGTTTATTCATCATTGACCATTTACAGCGAAATAGCTCTGAACATCAAATACACAATTAACAATAACTTTAAAGTAAAGTTTTTCCAATTTAATTCCTTTTCTTTTAGGAATATTCTTATATACTGCCAATGATTATTTCAAAATATTCTGTTATCTAATAAAATGGGTGTTTGAGTAACCAGTCATAAACCTTACATTTAAAAATATTACTGGTCAGTGACCGAGCAGATGCTGAAAGTTTATTGAATAGTTTTAAACTCATTATTTTGTGTGACTTTGCAGTCTTTGTGAGTCTGTGTCTTGGTATGTCAAAGTCCAGTGTGCCTCTGGTGTTGTGGGGATGTATGTTCTCTCTGGTCTCGAACTCATTTAAGTTGCTTTTGACATAAAGCAGTGCTGTGTATATGTATAGATTCACAACAGCTGATAACATGCACTTGGGCTCAACTTTGCTCAGTATTCTGATTACTTTTTTTTTGAATTTTCAGAATTTCAGTGACAAAGCAAGAATGTCCCCATAACAATATGCCGTAGCAAATGTGTGATTGAAACAGGCCAAAATATACCACCTTTAGATACTCATCAGTGACTACATCTGTCAGCCTCCAGATGAGATAATACACTCTTGTTATTCTCTTGCATATATGGCTAATGTGTTCCTCCCAGTTTAATTTTGAATCAATGTGGAATCCTAACAAATTTACTGATTTGCTTTCAACAGCTGTCGTTAAACCCAGAATTAGTTCTTGTGTTTTATCAGGATTACATAGGAGTTCATTAGAAGAAAACAAATTCATTACTAGTTCTAGTTTTTCCTGTGTTCCCTAATGCAGTTCTGTTGTGTCATGGTGTGTATTGAGCAATGTTGTGACATCTGCATAACACACGATTGAATTTGCTCCTACATGGTACGATATGTCATTAATTGCATTGATGAACAAATAAGGACCTAGAACCAAGCCCTGAGGCACTCCAGTCTGAACTTTCTTCAGTGAAGAGCAACTATTTTTAATGGATACAAACTGTCTCCTGTTATTTAAGTATAATTCAATTACATCTAAAGATGGTTTGTGTATGCCATAAAATTCCAGTTTTGCAAGTAGGGTGTTAGATGGTATGCAGACGAAGGCTTTGCTAAGATCACGAAGTTCAACTGATACTAGATCCTTATTTTCAAATGCAGTTAACACCTGGTTAACAACTTCAATGACAGCAGTAGTGGTATTTTTACCATGTTGATATGCAAACTGTCTGTTGGGGAGGAGACCATGCTTTTCAAAATAGTTATTTGGTTGACTGTACATTAGATATTCAAAAACTTTAGAGAAAATTGGGACAATAGAAACTGGTTGATAGTTTTGGGGCAGATGCTTATCTGCCTTTTTAAAGACTGGTATCACTTTAGCAGTTTTGAGCGCATCTGGGAAAACTCCAGATTCTAAACACATATTGAAAATGAAAGAAAGAGGTTGACAGATAAGGTGTATTTTTTTCCATTACATAGTAAGAAAACCAAGAACAGTCCATACTTTTGGAGTTGGTGAACCTTGCCACAGCTTTTACAATATCCTCTGGGGTGACAACATTCCAGTGGAAAGTATACCTTCTATGGGGCATAGCACCAAGATGATCTAGTGCACAAGTGCCATTTTGCTTGATTTAGTTTTTCAGCTCACTCACTGATGTTAGGAAGTAATTATTTACTTCTTCTGGGACCAGCATTGCATCATGTCTATGGGTTTGTGAGTTATATTGGTTGATGATATCACATGCTGCTTTACATTTGTTTGGAGCGCTTTCAATGTAATGTTCACATGCCTGTTTTTTGGCCAAGGATAGTTTGTCTTTGTAGATTTTTTTACATTCTAGATAAGCTCTATAAGAAGTATTATCTAGCTCAAGTCCTTGTTTACAAGAATTTTTATATATTCTGTACGGTCTGAGCATCTCCTCCCTAGTGAGAACTAGCTCATGTGTATACCATTTTAGCTGTTTGTTTTTCTGTTTATGCTTAGGGCTACTTTTGATTACTGGTGAGCAGGAGTCCCATAACTCAGGAAGTTGTTAAACACCATTTCACCAGCACCTTTCTCAGGTTGTGTGTTGTACACAAAGTATTAGATAATATCAGATAATCTGTCAATAAATAAATTAATATATTCATCTTTTTGTCCTCTTACCCATGTGGCATCAGACTTGATTTTGACTGATTTGTCTAATTTAAACAACTGATCACAGCAGAATGTTAAAATCGATGGTTCGTGATCAGCTAGGGCTCCACTGACAAGTCTGACATCATACATATCTCTAGAAAAATTTACTGTAATGTTATCTAAGCACGCATTATCCCGTGTTGGTGTGTAATTTTTACATTGTAAATTTAGTGATCTTAAGATATTAAAAAATGTTCTAGTAACAAGTTCATCACTGTTGGCCATTTCAATGTTGAAATCGCCACAAATAATTAGTTTTATTTTAGATTTTAGTATTCTCCTCATAAGCAGCTCAAATCTTTCGAAAAATGTATTTACATCTCCTCCTGGTGATCTATATAAGCTAACAATTATAGTATTCTTTGAGTTAAGTCTTATACAGCTAATTTCTCCATCTAGTTCTGCACAGTAAGAGCCAACATCTATTTTGGTAAACATTATAGTATCTTTAACAACATATTGCTAATGTTTGAATTTTTCTTTTTTTTCTTTTTGCTCTATACGTTAGGCTAAGAAGAATATCAACAATGAAGTAATGAATACAGATAAAAACTGCTCCCATAATATTTCATGGCGATGACTCATAATTACTGTGAAAAAGTTTAAAAGCATTTCAACGCACTTAGTGACCAAGTGAAGTGTGGAAATTCAAACTATTTCCAGTGAACAGATGTGTGTATGGATTTTGACAGTAGCCAGTAATGTATATGCATTAATGTATAGAAATGGTAACTCAATAAGCAATGTTATTTTGTTAACAAAGTCAAAAATGAAGTTTCTGTCAGTGGCTCATTTACATGTTGGACTCTGGTTTCTAAAGGCTTGTGATTCAATTGCAGGCTGGCCATGTTCTTTTTCCCCCATGTGGCACTTATCACTTCTTTTGAATCTGGCAGTGTTTGTCAGGGTGCCAAATTCTCAGCTGCACCATGGTTTGGAGTCCACATTAAACTGTAAACCCCCTTTATCTAGATGGGTAAGTCTGATCAGTCATCTTTGTGCCAACAGCTTCCTTACTGTTGAAGACTAATGGCTTTAAAATCTTTGAACTATTGAACTTGTGTTCACACAGACAGTTGCCTAAATCCATAGTCAACAATCTGTAATAAGTATGTATTCACCATGTCCAGCAAGTTTGTGGAAGACTTACGTGATTCCATGGTTGCCTACAGTTTGTGTTCACAGTCAAAATGTCTGCACCACATAATGGCCAACAGCAGGTGGCAGTGAATTATCAGCAGTCAAATGAGTATTCTCTAAGATACTGGCTACAAAGATAAATGTGACAAAACTAATTTTGAAAGCCACACTGCCTGAATATACCATTAGCATCCTGAGCATACCTGTATTTATTGCATTGCACTCTGTGTTCGTGAGCCTTAAGCACACAGAATTATATTGTTTCTTTGCATTTACTTTACAGATATCTGACTATTTCAGTCTTTTTCTGGCATACATAAGCTGTTTCTACTTCATTTCATCCCTCTTTACAACAAGGAACTTTTGTCAGAACATCCACTGTGATATAATTTGCTGATGTACAGTAAGTGGAATATCTGTGACTTGACCACTGACTTTAGTGTGTTCTTAGCTTCCAAGTAAAACAGACATTTACCTTATATTGTGTATATATTTGTATAATAAAGCATTATAATCATTCCATAGTGTGTCACACCTTCAGTAATAAATACTGTGAACCTACAGTACATGATAATGCCAGTTATCAAAGAGTGATAATCACATCACTGGCTAATTCAGTTATACTACCAACCATGTCTTACACTAATTTATTACATCAACATTGAACCTCATTCAGTTGATACAATATAGTGAATTTTTGAACTGGGTTCATTTTATGAATAACATCAAAAGTGATCCCCAGTTAATGACACTGAAGCAAAAGGCCATTAATAGCCTGGGATTAAATGAAAACAGTCCCTCATCTCCCCAGATTGACATCGTGTTGAACAATCCTGCCAGTATGTGTTGCACTGTAAATGAAGATTTCATGTTTTTACTTCTAGTGCAGTAAATAGTATGTTCTATTTATGATGGATGTATATAGATCTGTATATGGCAGGTAAATCAGGTGAGAGACTTCAGTTCATTGATGGAAAATGTCTACAAAATACTTGTTCAGCCCATCCTAGAACATTGCTGAAATGTATGGAACTCAAATCAAAAAGGACTAATGTGGGATATTGAATGTACATTGATAAGGGCGGTACAACTGGTTCCAGGCTTTTTGACCTGTGGAAGAGTGACACAGAGATACTGAAAATCTGAACTGGCGGGTGCATCAAGATACACACAAACTATCCTGAGAAAGGCTAATCAGAAAGTTTCCAAAACCAGCTTTAAATCATGACTCTTGGAATACACTACAACCTCTCACATATCACTCACACAGGAATCACGAGGGCAATATTGGACAAACTAAAGCATGCACCTGAATGGAATGAGAAGAAGCCTTAACAACTGGTACAATGCCAAGTACCCTCTGCCATGCATATCAAAGGAGTTTCCAGACTACAGATGTAGACATAGATAAAAACATATAAAGTAGATCTACTATATAAAATGGCTGTCTTTCAGTATCTACTCCAGTCACTACTATATAAAATTACACGCAGGCTGTGCAAAGAAAAAGTGTATACTGTTTTGATTATAAAGTAGTGCTGATTGGAGGTACGGTGTTTAGGAAAACGGAGACAGATGTCGGCCAGGTAGCTAAGTATACTACCTCCAATTTATGTTTTGTTGTTGTGTGATGGAGGAGGAAAAGTCGAGTGTGTCCATGTGCTTGACTGTTGGAGCTGGCCTATTCTGCAGCTAAGTAAGAGGATGTATGGAGACATAGGAGAGATAAGTTTGATGATTCTATTTAGGCACTGCTCAGTGAAGGTTCTCATTTGTCTTCGTTGTAGGACACTGACTAAACCACTGCCAATATAAAAGAACCAGCATAATTGATCACAAACAATATGTAAGGCAAACAAACCTAAATTGTGTAGCAATAGAAAAGACCACAGTAATTCTAATCGTCTTTGGCAGCATAAACTGTACATTCACTTTAGGAGTTTAGAACCAGTTCCGGAATGTGAATTCTGCAATGAAAAAAAGTGTAAGTTCTAGATTCCAGGAGGGCAAGATCCCTCCTTTCCCTCCTCTCTCTGTTCCTCCCCTCCCTGTGGATGCCTGTGGACTGGACTGTGCTAAATATGTTTCATAAGACCTACCTCTCCCTAGTAAGGAGACATTTGTTCCCTTTTTTCGGTTACTAGATGGAGCCACTCTTGTAACAAATGCTGAGTTAGGTACCAAGTGACACAAGTGGCCCCTTGGGGAGGCAAGCTGAGAGGGATGCGAAGCTGAGTAGCGCACCAGGGGGACCCAAGTAAAAGATCTGTATACAATGTGTATCACAAATAGTAGCGAAAACTAGCAGAGGTGAAAAAGTATCAACAAAAAGGGGGTAAAGAGGGGACCAGATGAAAAGCCACTTGTGAGGAAAAATGTTCTCATGTCAGCCCTGCATATTGTAATTAGTAATGAAAATTAACAAAGGTGAACATATAAGAGGTGGAGGGGAAGCATTAAATAATATTTCATTAGTGTGGAAAAATGTTATCAAACTGGCCCTGCTTGACATACCAAGTTAACTAATGCAATGAAATTGTAAAAAGTACATTTCACAATTGATATTTAATGTGTTATGGCTTTGCACTGATCAACAATAAAATAGCAAAAAAGGAATTGAAATGTTATTGCTAGCAATGCAACTTTTGACTGCCTTTTCCATGTTTTACTACTGCAGCCTGGTCCTATTTGAACTTGTTCAATGTCTTCAAGGCTTGGTATCAATCTATAATTTTTACCCTTTATACCTTTTTTCCATTACCAAATTGACTATCCCTTGCTGCATCAAGATATGATCAGCACCTCTCAATTATGATTTGATCTACACATCTGGTCTCCAGCATTATGTTGTAGCACAACATTTCCAACACTTCTGTTCTCTTCTGTCTAAACTGTAAACTGTTTATTGTGCAGTTCCTTAGATACCCTCAGGATGCTTAACAGATAAAATCAGAAAATACAAATGTAGCAAACTATGTAGGCAGAAGGGATACATGTGTCTAAAAATGAGACTGGCATCATACAAAAAGGGATTACTGAACTGTGTACTTTTTGCTATATTGTAAGCATGTGATAATGCCAACATATGGGCTAAGTAAGCAACAGTGAAGATTAAGGCAGATGGGGAGATGTCAGGTGGGGGAGGAGGCAAAGTTACATTTTTCCCTGGGAGACAAGGAACAGGGGGGGAGGGGGAGTTATTATTATTTAGCACATAGCAAAATACTCAACTGTTCACGTGATATCAGTTGCCCAAAACCCTATTTCGATCCTTAAACTGTATCTGAAATATGATGGGTGTTCTGACTTCTCACTCTACATCTATATGTCCACATAATTTAAGGATGTTTCAGGTCCAGAGAACACTGGTCTTCTGGTGTCAAAGTAAGTGTGGAAATGCTGGCTGTGAATTTGTATCAAAATACAAGAAACTACCATCTCCATTAAACGCAAGCTGTGTGAACAGTGAAATGGTTTGAAACATGGGCTTACCGACAGGTAGTGGGGGCTCAGGCTGCAGGGAGCGGCGGCAGGGCTGTCGCACAAGGTTGGGCTGCTTTCCGCTATCACCGTCAGCGCCTGCATCCTGCTCAGCCATGACGTGCAGTGCTGTGACGCAGATGGCAGCACCTGCCAACATGGTGGCCACCAGCAGCTCGGCCGTCGCCTCCACCGTGACACGCAGCATTGCCATGGCACCAGGGCTGTGCGTCATGCGCCGCAGCGCCAACAGTGGCAGTAGTGCCAACCATAGCACAGCATCACACACAGCAACCGGGTCTCGAGCACTCTTGGCACTGTACTCACAACAATACACTCATGTTGCAAGGAATTTTATAACAATATGTCTAGTACTCTGCACTGGCATGATCCCAGCAAATCTCTACACTAGGGTGACCAAATGTCTTTTATTTGATGGGATCATCCCTTATTTAGTTGAAGTGTCCTGTTGTCCTGACAAAATCTGTGAGGGACATATATCATCCTATTTTTCATTAACTGTTGTGTTTATTTTGAAATAACATGTTTTAACTAGTGTGCAGCACAACCAAATGGAGATTAAGGAAAAAAGAATAAGGAAAATACCCTTTTTGATGAACCCGAACTGAATGAGCATGGTTTTTGCAGTTCCTCAATTGATACTATGTAATGCTTTCACATGATGAGCACTTCATCACTTCTCCTTTCTTTGCGATTTGCCCATTGCTTCAGATCACCACATGTACGTTTACTCTGTTAGTGTCACAGATTACATTACTTGATGTGATAAATTGCAAAATTTTCACAGAAATGTCACAAAAAAAGTTGTGTTTACTTGCAAAATTAAAAACCAAATTTCCATTCTTAAATTAGAACAGTGAAGTGAAAAATTTGCATGTTGTATAAAAACACTTTTTCAACCAACCATGAGGTTGGTCTGATGTTGTGCAATACATTTTTTTGAAGAAACACAAGCTAGCTGTTTCAAGTACAATCTTGTCAGAAAGTGTTAGTTACAAAACGTGAGAATAGTTCGATTATGAATGATGAACTAAAGTGTCTTCGTGCTGAGGAATGTTTAGTAGCTTTCCACACAGTGAAACGTTACTGTTCCTTCAGTTCAAGGAACTGCACTGCTGCAGTCACCAGCATTCAATCATTTGAGATGAAATTCACCTACTCCAAAACAAAGTGAGTATTTATAATAGTATATGTGTTGGCTCCATATGCATTGCATCAAGTTTGTGAGGAGGTGAAAGATGAGAAGTACATTTCAGTGATTTTGATCACTTCTAACCACAAAAGTGTAAAACTGATACCAGTTATTGTTAGATATTTTGTACCAAGTAAGGGGATTCAAGTAACAGTGACTGATTTCCAGAATACTTAATGGCTAATGTTGTAACAATGGAAGTTCTTAATAAATTCCATCTAAATGATGAAATGCTTGTATTTTGTGGTAACAACTGCAATCACAAACTTTGTAGCTGCAGAAAGAAATGGACAAAACAATATTTTTACAGAACTTAAACCTTTGCTGAAAAGTAACATTTATGGTGTAGGTTATGCAGCACACACAGTGTGTAATGCAGTACAGTAATAAACTACTGTAAAGAAAATTTTCAGTATTTTCTCATTAACACTACATATGTATTGGCTGTTAACAGAATTATCAGTATTTACAAGGGAGTAAAACCTTACTTTTCCTGTCAAGAAGAATGTCCTACTATTTTAAATTCATTCTTTAGTGAACCTCAATCATTGTTTTTATTCAGGGCCAATTCAAAATGCTTTCCTCAACAACGAAAACTATTGAAACAGGAGATATATCGGTAAATGAAGTTCTGGAGGTGTTAACTATGTTGATAATGAACGTGAAGATCAGGAAGGACAAAAATGTTAAAAATATGAAAATTCAGTCTCCAGTAAGAACAGTGCAAGAAGGTGACTTACTGAAAGATTCTGATTTGATTTCTTGGATGTTTCAGGTTAATTTTATGACATTAACTGACTATATTGAAGTATAGGCTAACCAATCTCATGTGCTGAAAGCATTTAGCTGGGTTTACTCAAATATCTTCTTTTATTCAAGTTCAGAAAAGTTTTAAAAATTCGGCAGAGTTCGATGAAAAACTTCTGAAAGAAATATATGAAGACGACCTTTTTGAGGAATCAGACCATGATAAAATGTATCTGAAATGAAAAACCAGATTTAAAAACAACAATGTAGGAAAAGATAGATTGTTACTTACCATAAAGAAGACACGTTAAGATGCAGACAGGCACATTTAAAAGACACTTATATAAAGCATTCAGCCACAACCTTAATCAGCAAAAGAGAAACACACTACGTGCATATCCACAAACAAGAACACCTCATGCACACATGACTGCAAACTCTACAGCATGGGCCAGAATACAATTATCACATGGGATGCAAGTAGCTGTTTGGAGGAGTCAGGGAATGAGAAGGGACAGTAGTGTATGGGTGGGGGTAGAGATTAACACTGTCTGACAGTGTGTGCTGGGACTAGAATGCCAACAGGCTTTGAGGCAAGCAGGCAGGCAGGGAAGTGGGGAAAAATTTCATTTCCATTCCACAAGTCTTTATAAAATTTCATATCACTTGGTCCAAGGCAAATGACTTTGTTAATTCACATGTTAGTGTGTAATTTATATGATCTGTAAACTGTATGTGTGTGACTAGGCCTGGAACTGTTAATCGAGCATAGATTTGAACAGATGGCACTCTCATCAGTGTGGGAATGGTTTCAGCAGTGTTTCACAGCCCCTGAAATAAATCTTATCACTTCCTAAGTGTGAATGCATACCTCTATGCTACACTATGTACACTGAGTGCTTGGATCTGGAATTCTTTTCTAGGAAGCAAAAGAACATAATTTGAACACATTTTAAACTAAAGAGGGTCATAAGCAGGCTAAACAAAAATAGAAATTGTCCTCATTGTAAAGATCTGTTCAAAACACTTGGGATTTTAAATACACCATATGAATACCTTTATCAGTCAACCAGTTAATGCACAAATAAAATAACCTTGACACTTTAACAAACGGCTCTGTTTATAATCACAGAACAAGATCTAAATGGACATTACTTTTACCAAGAAGGTACAAACATAGAAAAAATAGCTTTTTCTGTAAAGGAATAAAATTATACAGGAATTGCCTATGAAGATTAAAATATTACTAAAAAAAGTTATTTAAAATGTGTTAATTACCTATTAAGTAATACATTCTGTAAAGTGAAGGATTACTTAGATAACACTGAGTAAGGTTTGCAGAAAAATTTAGCAGAAATAATTCGTAATAAAACATCTGTTACATATCATCACACTTGTGCAATATTAACCTCACACCTAACCTCTACTATGGATAATACTAAGATCTTATTCTCTTTGTGGGAATTTCACCCACTATGGAAGGAAACAGCATCAGTTTTTTCAAGCAAGCAATTGGGAAGTAGTGGTACACAAAATGGAAACCAAACATAATCTTGGAGCTAATGTAAACTGATAGTCTGTGTGTAGTGTCAGCAGTGATTGGTACTGAGCAATGAGTAAACTGTGAACTGCTAGGTATTTGCATTATGGAACAATCTCTGTACAAGACTGTATAGACAAGAGAGTTTTGTATACTTCAGATAAACTGAACACAGTTGCACTGTTTTAAACAGAGTGGGCCTGTATTCGGGAGACTTTCTGGTCTAGGTTTTCTTTGGTCCCCTAAATTTCTTCTGGCAAATATCAGGATATACCTGCTAAATGGCCATGTCCTACTACAAGTCCTCTGTCTGTGAAGATAGACTTGTAAGTATGTAAATGTCTGTATACATGAATTATGGTTTTTGAGCTTTAGCATGTCAGCTGCCATGAGGGCACAGACTTCCACGGCACAGTCTCAAGCCTCATGCCGTGGCATGACCTGGCAGTGAGACATCCACCACTCTGCGCCCAGCATTAAATGTGCCATGCAAATGTTGAGTGTTTGTAAAAGTGATTCATGACTGAATATGACAACAACAACAACTACTACTGCTGCTGCTGCTGTTAGTACTGCTAGCCATTTGCCACTGCACATGAACATCTTCTATCCATGCACTGATATAATGACAATATTGTGTCCACTGATACTGAGGAGGAATAGTGGTATGAGAATAATTACTAGTAATTGCATAGCACCGACCTTTCCAGTTGCATAAGAGAAGGAGCTGTTGGGCCTATGCTGAAGCCATCTGTATGAAACATTAATTATTTACTGCTGGTTCATTATTCTAGAATAATTTGAGTTTGGATTCATTAAAAACCATCCTTTTTGGGTGCTACAATTGTCAAAGTTTTTGTGTATTCCTAGGACATATTGCTTGGATACTCACAATTTCTTTATGGACTGCACCACTGGGGCAACAGCATTCTTCATCCTTGCCCAGCGCAAACTGTAACATCAACGTAATGGTCTATCAAGGTGGTCCTCAGGATACACTACAACAACTACACTAATTCTGTACCCTTACAATTATCACAGTGAACCTATTGATAAATCACAAGCTTTTTTCAATGCTCACATTTCAGTGACCAAAAAATCTGGGAATCATTGAGCAAGCTAAAATGTCATTGCATGACAATTAAATAGCAGTTAATAGCAAAAACATGATAATAAATTTCAAATGTGTTCAGAATTAAGGATCTTAAATACATTCACAATCAATCATCAGCATAAAACAGCAGTACCAGGTTTTTCCCGTAGAAGATACATAGGTCTGAACAGCTCTCCCATAAATCATATCCGCTAAGAAATTGGATGAGACATTCAAAACAACACTTTGATGCTTGCTTTTTTTTTTTTTAGATATAGACTTTTCAGTGATTTATACTCACTTCTTCTAATATTGTCAAAGTTCCCTGGTTGATACACATACATTTTCTCTTTTTTAAAAAAACTGAGTAATGTTGGCCTTACATCAAATTGCCTTATACACCAATAATGTTGAATTGCGACATCGAACAGAGCTCTCGTTGTCTCAAATCTTGCTACACGTCTCAACATAGTTTTTTAACGTTGTACAGCCTTTTCCCATCAATCAAGCTTTATATCAAGCCTCTTCATTATCTGTATTCGATTTTGTGGCAAAAACATAGATTTTCAATTATCTTTCTGTTTTAATTTTGTAAGCTAGCTGCCACGTTTTATTTTTCTTCAGAGAATTCACTTCTTTTTCCACATCTTTCTTCTGTCCTTCAGAATTTTCTGACTGCATTGCTTCTTTATAACTCCTTGATGTCTCACAAAGAAGACTTATTCTCGGTTTATGGGCTGAATCTGCACAGTAACACGAAGGTTTCTTCAGATTTTGTCATTCAAGTAAATTGTGGCTTCCTTTGTCTTCATTTCTTTCTTCCAAGTTGCCCTCAACTTGTATCTCAGCATCATGCCAATGGCTGCTAAAGTGCGCATCATATACGACGACGTCCGAGTTTAGGTTCGTTCTGCGCATATGATGTCACAAAACACAGTCAGCCAATAACAGAGAACGACATTGCCAGAGCTCGACTGCAGTGCAGAGCACGCACGAGTGTCATCAGTTTTAGAAACGTTCAGTCATAAATAAAGTAATTGAACTAAAGCAATGTCTCGATAGCAGACTTTCTATAAAAGAAAGTTTGGAAAAGGCATTCTTTATACCAACTGCTTCATATTCTATTAATTAATTAAACCAAACAAGCAATAAGCCTCCTAATTCAGGCGATAGCAAGGAAATTCATTATCACTCGCCGCTTTTTCGCAATAAAGAACAGCGGTAATTGTTTATTTCCCATTGTACTTCGACGAAACGTAAGTAAATCATAGTCATACCAACAGTGTTTGTAGGTATTTTGCGCGATTCTTTAAAGAACTCCAGGAACTCTGTTCAATGATGAGCTGCATTACTGTAATGGTTATGGTGTTTGGCTGCTACATAAAAAGGTTCCGAGTTCAAATCTTGTTTGATGGATGATGCTTTCTTTATGTAAAAACAATATCAAAGTGTCTTACTTCATGAATTTTATTCGTTTGAATGTAATTTTTTGAAATTTCTAGTGGCAACTAAAATCTACCATACGGAAAGTATACGCTGTGAAACTTTTACCTCTGCAAGCTCTTCAAAATTTCGTGCAATGGTTTACTACATTTAATGCTGCACAATAACTGCGTTGAACTGTGGGAAGGTATCAGTCAAGAAGATGTCTAAAAATCAAATTTTTGGGGCAAATAGTTTTTCTGAAATCGAATGATAAGTGTGTCAAAGCAGTCGGAAAACCATGTGTCTGCACAGGCTAGCAGTGCAGTGATGACAAATCGCGTACAGCGCGGAATGCGGGGAGCACGTCTCTGAAGCAGCGAGATGGTTAATGCGGCCGTGGTGGCTTTACTTCATAAATTGCGCGCTCCCCCCTAACGTAAGTTTGCAAACTATACCATACTATGGCACTGCTTCTCTTGGCGCGTGCAACTGGCAACGCAGCAGTCTCCCGCGTCTGGGCGAGCATGTGCGAGCCGCCAAGATAAAAGAATTGAACTATAACCCTTTCATGATTCATCACTTACAATTATGTCTTGGTTCAGCTTTCGCAAGATGGCGGCGAGTGTAAAAGAAATTCGTGTAAATTGTAAGGACGAGATCTCGAAGCTAAATGAACGAATATCCAGTTTACAAATTATAATCGGTGCTCTAAAGCTGGACGTAAAGAAACTTCATGCGGAAAAATGTGAGTCGCTGAAGAAGCAAGAAGACGCGAACTCTGCAAACAATAACGAGAGAAAGCTGAACTCAGAAATTACAAACCCAAAATAGCAGTGAAACTTCAGTATGTATAAACAGTGAAACTTTAATGCATAAAAACTGCACTCAGAAAGTACAATCTCAAAGCAGCACTGAAACTTCAATGTGTATAAACAGTGAAACTTTAATGCATAAAAACTGTCAAACTAGAACGTATAACGACCTTGTGGGAATATTCACTACTGGAGATTAAATGAACACGACAGCCGAAGTCAAAAAGTCACGAAATGAACCACAAAAAGTAAAAAAAACCGCTGCTCGATGAACTTCCGATTGCTAACATTGTAAAACACGGAAAATGTGTGTGTGTTAGGCGATAGCCACTGCCGTGGAATTGCCGCAGTGCTGACGGAAAAATACAATTACAGGGCAAACGGTTTCGTGACGCCTGGTGCTCCATTAAGTGAACTGAAAAATCTAACAAAATTACGTGAAGTAACTAGTTTGTGTAAGGATGACTTTGTTGTATTGCTGGGAGGATCAAATGTATATAGAAATTAGTCGTTCAAGGCTAGCACAGAACTGAGAAAATGCCTCAATAATTTATCTCACACGAATGTACTCGTTGTAAATATCCCGCATCGTCACGATTTACCGAGGTGGTCGTGTGTAAACAATGAAATTCATGCCGCAAACAAGAGTTTCAGTGAAATATGTACCACTTCGTAAATGCAGACGTTATTGACATAAACGGCTTGGAGCGAAGGCTCCATACAGTTCACGGTCTTCATTTGAATGCAGTAAGAAAGGAGGTACTTTTTTACTCGTATTTCGCGGTGCAATGTAGTACCCAGGACAAGTGGAAATCGATCGCAAGTAACAAAGCGTTCTTTTCATGCACAGAATAAAATATCCATCAATAAGTGTCAAATCACGAAATGGTTTAAAACCAATATGCCAGAAAGTAACATTCAAGCTGGGAAAAAAACTCAAATTACGAAATGATTCAAGCCAAAAAGAAATGAAGCACAAATTTTGCCAACTCCAAAAATACTGGAATACAAACAAACTGCTGTATGTGTGTCTTCCAGAACAAGGAAAGCTCCAGAGAGGAACAGTGATTTTTTATGGTTGGCACCAGGGAAATCACTTCAGCACCATCCAGATCCAGTGCCATCAAGAATGTAACTATGGATGTAACTACACAATATCAAAGTGACAAAGAAATGTACAAGCTAAGTGAGCAAGCTGATGGGCTGCTACAGAAGAATCCAGGCCTACCTGTTTGTGAGTATGGCTCATTATTAAATATTAGGTCTTTAAAAAATAAAATTGATGATCTTAGTAGTAACTATATAATGCATTGTAATATAAATGGTTTAAGTGCTGAATACTCATGTGACAGAAGCTCTAAGTTAGGTGAGCTACAATTTTTTTATCTGAATTTCTAAATGTTAAAGTAATTTGTTTAAATGAACACTGGCTTAGTAGTGATATCATAAAAATATTAAATAAAATTGAAAACTTCAAGGTAGCTACCAGCTTTTGTAGGATAAATAAGTCACGAGGAGGTCTATGCATACTCATTCATTCTGATTTAGATTACCATGTAAGATGTGACTTCAATTGTTTTAATGAAGGGTGTATTTTTGAGGGTTGCTGTGTTGAGTTAAAGGACTTAAATGTTGTTATAATATCAATTTATAGAATCCCAGGGAAGGTGAAACTGAGCGTTTCCTATGTAAATTTCAGAGTTTGTTAGAATACCTCAGTAAAGAAAAAGAGGAAAAAAAATGTAGTTGCTGCTGATTTCAACATCAATATGTTGATGAAACATGCGAGGTATCAAAATTTACAGACTTAATACAAAAATATGGCTTGAAATTAAATTTTTCTGAATCTACAAGAGAAAATGCTCAGTCAGCTACACACATTGACAATATTTTAATGAATTACATATTTGAAGATGGATATACATTTTGTCTAGATCTAGGAATTTCTGATCATTATTCGTTGAGCTAGCCTGAGTAGGTAGAGAATTCCTATGTAAAAAAGCTCATGTAAAAAGGATCTTCAACCAAGAAACTTTGACTCTATTCCATGTTAAGCTGAAGGAGACAGAATGGCACTTTTATAAAAATATTTCATGCACAGCAAATTTTGAAGCAATTCTAAGGGATTTTATTAATGTTTTCAATGACATGTTTCTACAAAAAACTTATTTTAATACATTTAAGAAAGCTGTCAAAGCAGCAAAGCAAATGACAAATAATAAATTAATCTTAAAACATGAGAATAAATCAAAGGGAGCGTGGTCAGTTGTAAAACACGAGTTAGGTATGAAAGCCTCTAGAAATGGAATTAGTACAATTACGCTTGAAGATGAGATCATTGTAAATCCAGCTCAAAGTTCAGAATGCTTCAATGGGTTCTTCATTAATGTAGTGAAACCAGAGGTTAATGTTGCAGATTATGAGAACAATGTGTGTCCCTTTGTACTAAATCATAATTCAGAATGCCTCACAAAATTCAAAACAGTTTCAACAATAGATGTATAAAATCATATTAAAACTAAAAAATTCTGCAGGTTGGGATGGAATACCAGCAAAAGTCCTTAAATTTGTGTGTAAAATAATAGGATACCCACTATCTAAAATAATAAACCAATCCTTTGAACAAGGAAGCTTCCCAGAGGTGCTGAAGTATGCAGGAGTAACACAGTTGCTCAAAAAATGGTAAAGAGAGGATAGGTGGCATTATCGTCCCATCTACCTCCTTCCAGTCCTATCAAAAATCTTTGAAAATGATGCTGCTACGCAGATTCGAAATTTTATGGAGAAATATGATATTATTACAGAAAACAAAATTGGTTTCCAGCGTGGCAAAAGTCCTATTGATGCAATTAACAAGTTTATCAACAAGATCAGCACATCATTAGACAACAATAATAAAGTTGCAGGAATCTTTTGTGATCTCACAAAAGCCTTTGACTCTATAAATCATGCACTGTTCATCTATAAGCTTGACAAGTATGGGATCAAGGGTAATGTTCTAAATTGGCTTACTTCATACTTATCAAATAGGAAACAAAGAGTGATTGTCTCATCAAATGTAGCAAATTACTATTCAAAATGAAAAACAGTAGCCCAAGGTGTCCCTCAAGGCCCGATTCTAGGACCTATTTTGTTTTTGTTCTATGTTAATGATATACTGAACAATATAAATGCTCCATCGATTTCGTTTGCAGATGACACATCTGTATTAATTGAAAACCAGGAGCCAGAAAACATCCCTCTGTACATAATAAACACAATGAACAAACTAGAAACATGGTTCCAACTGAATGGATTAAGATTGAACATCCACAAAACACGTATGGTCCAATTCAGAAGAAAACATTTAAAGCCCCAAGAAATTAAAATAAGTCATAAAAATCTCGAAATAGAAGAAGTGGATTCTGTGAAGTTTTTAGGGTTAAACCTAGATGAAAATTTAAATTGGAATAAATATGTTGACTACCTGTTAAACAAATTATGTAGCTATGCAAATATTAGCTGGTGAAACAGACATGAATACAAGGAAAATTGCATACCACAGCTACTTTCAATCAGTTGTAAAGTATGGTATAATTTTTTGGGGAAATTCAAGCAATATATTGCGCATACTTAAGTTACAGAAAAGAATAATAAGGAACATGTGTACTGCCCAATCATGGACATCATGTCATCTACTATTTGAAAAACAACAGTTATTAACAGTTCCCTTCTTATATATCTGTGATGATATCATCTTTCTACACAGCAATTTAGAGTTATTCGAGAAAAACTCTTTCACTCACACGTATAACACGAGAAACAAAGACAATTTCACGCTTCCCTACTCATTGCTTAAACCTATATGTGCAGTCTCCTCTGTATATGGCAATGAAAATTCATAACAAGCTAAAAGGAAAGAATGTTCTCAGTATGAACTTAGAGACACTCAAAAGAAAGCTATATGATATACTTGTCAAACGCTGCTACTACACTGTTGAGGAGTTCATGAAGGATGAACTGAACATTTGAACAGGATAAATTTACATATAGTCTTGTGTGTAAATGTAGCTGTCCTTCACAATAGGGAGGAAAGAAAAATAAAAGTTTATATTAATGTTAAAATTCTTTGTACCAATTAGGCCTAAGTTGTGTTATCCATTTTTTTATGTGTACTCCTGTACACTAATCATATGATTAGAAATTGTATGTTTTGATACAAATAAAACACTGTTCACTATACAATTCTGCTGCCTTTTCCTTTTCCTCTACATCTCTACATAAGGCATAGCAACTCTTTGAGTCCCTTGAGTAAGTGGTTTCTGTAGTTGTTTGCAGTTGGATTTTACTTACACACACACACACACACACACACACACACACACACACACACACATGCACCTTTTTTTCAGGAAAATAAACATGGTTCCGACAATCAGCATAATCAACCATGAAATACCCTCATACTTCAAGAAGAATATAATAATTCCAATCCCAAAGAAAGCAGGTGTTGACAGATGTGAAAATTACTGAAATATCAGTTTAATAAGTCACAGCTGCAAAATACTAACGCGAATTATTTACAGACAAATGGAAAAACTAGTAGAAGCAGACCTTGGGGAAGATCAGTTTTGATTCCATAGAAATGTTGAAACACGAGAGGCAACACTGACCTTATTACTTATCTTAGAAGCTAGATTAAGGAAGGGCAAACCTACGTTTCTAGGATTTGTAGACTTAGAGAAAGCTTTTGACAATGTTGACTGGAATACTCTCTTTCAAATTCTGAAGGTGGGAGGGGTAAAATACAGGGAGCGAAAGGCTATTTACAATTTGTACAGAAACCAGATGGCAGTTATAAGAGTCGAGTGATATGAAAGGGAAGCAGTGGTTGGGTAGGGAGTGAGACAGGGTTGTAGTCTCTCCCTGATGTTATTCAATTTGTATATTGAGCAAGCAGTAAAGGAAACAAAAGAAAAATTTGGAGTAGGTATTAAAATCCATGGAGAAGAAATAAAAACTTTGAGGTTCGCCGATGACATCGTAATTCTGTCAGAGACGGCAAATGACTTGGAAGAACAGTTGAATGGAATGGACAGTGTCTTGAAAGGAGGATATAAGATGAACATCAACAAAAGCATAACGAGGATAATGGAATGTAGTCGAATTAAGTCGGGTGATGCTGAGGGAATTAGATAAGGAAATGAGACACTTAAAGTAATAAAGGAGTTTTGCTATGTGGGGAGCAAAATAACTGATGATGGTCGAAGTAGAGAGAATATAAAATGTAGACTGTCACTGGCAAAGAAATCGTTTCTGAAGAATAGAAATTTGTTAACATCGAGTATAGATTTAAGTGTCACAAAGTCATTTATGAAAGTATTTGTATGGAGTGTAGCCATGTGTGGAAATGAAACATGGACGATAAATAGTTTGGACAAGAAGAGAATAGAAGCTTTCGAAATGTGGTGCTACAGAAGAATGCTGAAGATTAGATGGGTAGATCACATAACTAATGAGGAAGTATTGAATAGGATTGGGGAGAAGAGAAGTTTGTGGCACAACTTGACCAGAAGAAGGGATCGGTTGGTAGGACATGTTCTGAGGCATCAGGGAATCACCAATTTCGTATTGGAGGGCAGCGTAGAGGGTAAAAATCGTAGAGGGAAACCAAGAGATGACTACACTAAGCAGATTCAGAAGGATGTGGGTTGCAGTGGGTTCTGGGATATGAAGAAGCTTGCACAGGATAGAGTAGCATGGAGAGCTTCATCAAACCAGTCTCAGGACTGAAGACCACAACAGCAACAACATCGTTTTGAATTTTTGGCATCAAACTGCTATCGTTTTTCTGTGGGAATCCACAGGCATGCTCGTTGCATTCCGTTCCATATACCACCAAATAATCAAAAGGACCTTACTTTTTCAAAAATACCTTGGGAGATTTAATCTTCGTGTGGCCAGTTCGATTCAGACTATATATCACAGTTAGGATCACCTCATGCATAATACAGTTGGTAAATCTTTAGCAGAGCAGAACCATGAATTTTCAACCCCTATTTTCATGCTCAGCGACTCAGTTCTGCCGAGCAGTATGTGAACAGTTGTGTCCAATATACTGAGTCAGCAAACTTATATACATCTATATTAAGGAACTTCTTGCCATCTTCTGTACGTAATTCTTTAACAATAACTGCACCTTGAGCCTTCATCATTTTGATAACCAGAGGTAACTTTTCTTTATTTCATCTTTGTGTCACGAAGGGTATGTTACACTGGAACAGTCAAAAACCTTTCTTAAAAACGGCAAAGTGCCGATGACTATGCAGATCTTTTCTTTCAATTGGTCCATAAATATCTGCATCAACTAATTCCCCAGGTTTAGTGTGTTTCTACAATCCTTCACTAAATGCTAACTTATGGTGCTTACAATAGATGCACACCTCACGAAAGCTGCTATAGCCGTTGTCTCCATACTGAGCTGGCAAAAACTGGTGCACATGGTGTTTATTTCGACCCCCTCCCCCCATTTTGTCATCTCTGTAAGGTGTCATCATTTTCTTTAACAATACAAGACTTTTCTTCATGAACAAAAATGGTTCACATGGCTCTGAGCACTATGGGACTTAACATCTGAGGTCATCAGGCCCCTAGAATTTAGAACTACTTAAACCTAACTAACCTAAGGACATGAGACACATCCATGCCCGAGGCAGGATTCGAACCTGCGACTGTAGGGGTAAACGGTTCCAAACTGAAGTGCCTAGAACTGCTCGGCCACTCCAGCCAGCTCTTCTTGAACAATCGCAGCAAAATGATAAAGCTCATTTTCACCACTGGATGCAACAACAGCAATTGCAGTATTGTTTTTAAAAACACCCAGGACTTGTCAACTTTTCAGTAGGGTTGTCAGATTTTTTTGAGGGAAAAAAATTGAACGTTTTCAGAGCTGAAGGAAAAAACCGGAATTTTTCAATTTTTCTAATATCTTTAAGAAATAAAAATGAGAACGTACTAAATGTTTCCCCATATTGAAATACTGCAATGAGATTTATTTGCGAATACGAAAAACATTTATACAAATTCATTTAAATTTTTGTGATATTTTGCAGATGTTTTTGCATCTTTCAATAATACACTCCTGGAAATTGAAATAAGAACACCGTGAATTCATTGTCCCAGGAAGGGGAAACTTTATTGACACATTCCTGGGGTCAGATACATCACATGATCACACTGACAGAACCACAGGCACATAGACACAGGCAACAGAGCATGCACAATGTCGGCACTAGTACAGTGTATATCCACCTTTCGCAGCAATGCAGGCTGCTATTCTCCCATCGAGACGATCGTAGAGATGCTGGATGTAGTCCTGTGGAACGGCTTGCCATGCCATTTCCACCTGGCGCCTCAGTTGGACCGCGTGAGACGACGCTTCATCCAGTCCCAAACATGCTCAATCGGGGACAGATCCGGAGATGTTGCTGGCCAGGGTAGTTGACTTACACCTTCTAGAGCACGTTGGGTGGCACGGGACACATGCGGACGTGCATTGTCCTGTTGGAACAGCAAGTTCCCTTGCCGGTCTAGGAATGGTAGAACGATGGGTTCGATGACGGTTTGGATGTACCGTGCACTATTCAGTGTCCCCTCGACGATCACCAGAGGTGTACGGCCAGTGTAGGAGATCGCTCCCACACCATGATGCCGGGTGTGGGCCCAGTGTGCCTCGGTCGTATGCAGTCCTGATTGTGGCGCTCACCTGCACGGCGCCAAACACGCATACGACCATCATTGGCACCAAGGCAGAAGCGACTCTCATCGCTGAAGACGACACGTCTCCATTCGTCCCTCCATTCACGCCTGTCGCGACACCACTGGAGGCGGGCTGCACGATGTTGGGGCGTGAGCGGAAAACGGCCTAACGGTGTGCGGGACCGTAGCCCAGCTTCATGGAGACGGTTGCGAATGGTCCTCGCCGATACCCCAGGAGCAGCAGTGTCCCTAATTTGCTGGGAAGTGGCGGTGACAACATCGATGTACTGTGGAGACCTCACGCCCCACGTGTTGAGCAATTCGGCGGTACATTCACCCGGCCTCCCGCATGCCCACTATACGCCCTCGCTCAAAGTCCGTCAACTGCACATACCGTTCACGTCCACGCTGTCGCGGCATGCTACCAGTGTTAAAGACTGCGATGGAGCTCCGTATGCCACGGCAAACTGGCTGACACTGACGGCGGCGGTGCACAAATGCTGCGCAGCTAGCGCCATTCGACGGCCAACACCGCGGTTCCTGGTGTGTCCGCTGTGCCGTTTGTGTGATCATTGCTTGTACAGCCCTCTCACAGTGTCCGGAGCAAGTATAGTGGGTTTGACACACCGGTGTCAATGTGTTCTTTTTTCCATTTCCAGGAGTGTATAAGACCTTGTTTTACATATTCAAAAAATTCTTTACATAACTGATTAAAATTCAAATTAATTTGGAGCTCTGCCTCGATCAGTTCTTGTTCTCCCACTCAATTTGTTACTCATAAATGAGAAGACACTTTCCACAAAACGATTAGGTCATGGTGTTTTGATACGGCTGAAAAGAAACACAACCACTTCGATAGATCACTACTGTCCTTGTTCACACTTTCAAGTAAGTTAGTCTTGAATTCAGAAAGTTCTTCATACAAGCTACCAATACAAATGTGATCTCTCAGGTTAAGAATCTCCATTGCAGTTTCAAAGTCTTTAAATTCAATTTCATTATCCAAGGAAAACGAGCTAAGCGTGAATATCGATTATTGGTAGTAATATCATGTGTTTTTTCAACTACTGAAGTAAAATGCAGTAAGAGCTATTGAAATCTACTGAAACTCTTTTATAAGTAAGGAGATAAGTCATCCAATAGTTCTATTGCCTTGCAGCCATAAAAACCACCCTTCGGCTCTGTTTAAGCTTATCAGTTAGAAGACTCATTTGTTTAAAGATCTCCAAGAAAATCAAATCACACGATTCTAACACCAATCTAATGTTGTGTTAACTGTATCCAACCGATTTCCAGCACTGCTCGCAAAATGGAGATATATTTCTGCCACGATGTCTTACTCAAGGTTTTCATTTAGAAAAGTTGACATGAAACATTTTGGACACTCACCAGTACTTTGGAAATAGCTCTTGATGGCACCCCAGTTCAGAAGAATCCTATTTACAGCTGTAGTCAAAGAAAGCCTTCTTGTAGGAATATGTCTCAGTATGTCTGTCCATTCTAATTCTATAGACTGGAAAAAGATTTCAGTCCCTTTGTTCTTTTTGCAGAAACCTTGAAATGATGATTTTAAAACTATGCTTTCCATATTTATATACAGGGTGGTCCATTGATCGTGACTGGGCCAAATATCTCACGAAATAAGCGTCATACATAAAAACTATAAAGAACGAAACTTGTCTAGCTTGAAGGAGGAAACCAGATAGCGCTATGGTTGGCCCGCTAGTGGCGCTGCCGTAGGTCAAATGGATATCAACTGCGTTTTTTTAAAATAGGAACCCCCACTTTTTATTATATATTCGTGTAGTACATAAAGAAATATGAATGTTTTAAGTGGACCACTTTTTTCACTTTGGTATAGATGGCGCTGTAATACTCACAAACATATGGCTCACAATTTTAGAAGAACCGTTGGTAACAGGTAGGTTTATTAAATTTTTTTTTTTTTTTTGGTCATCAGTCTACTGACTGGTTTGATGGGGCCCGCGACGAATTCCTTTCCTGTGCTAACCTTCTCAGAGTAGCACTTGCAACCTACGTCCTCAATTATTTGCTTGACGTATTCCAATCTCTGTCTTCCTCTACAGTTTTTGCCCTCTACAGCTCCCTCTAGTACCATGGAAGTCATTCCCTCACGTCTTAGCAGATGTCCTATCATCCTGTCCCTTCTCCTTATCAGTGTTTTCTACATATTCCTCTCCTCTCCGATTCTGCGTAGAACCTCCTCATTCCTTACCTTATCAGTCCACCTAATTTTCAACATTCGTCTATAGCACCACATCTCAATTGCTTCGATTCTCTTCTGTTCCGGTTTTCCCACAGTCCATGTTTCACTACCATACAATGCTGTACTCCAGACGCACATCCTCAGAAATTTCTTCCTCAAATTAAGGCCGGTATTTGATATTAGTAGACTTCTCTTGGCCAGAAATGCCTTTTTTGCCATAGCGAGTCTGCTTTTGATGTCCTCCTTGCTCCATCCATCATTGGTTATTTTACTGCCTAGGTAGTAGAATTCCTTAACTTCATTGACTTCGTGACCATCAATTCTGATGTTAAGTTTCTCGCTGTTCTCATTTCTACTACTTCTCATTACCTTCGTCTTTCTCCGATTTACTCTCAAACCATACAGTGTAGGTACGTTAGAACATTTTATTTCGGTTGTTCCAATGTGATACATGTACCTATGTGAACTTATCACTTGTGAGAACGCATGCTGTTTCAGCGTGATTAGCTGCAAATGCCACATTAATGCAATAAATACTCAAAATGATGTCCGTCAACCTCACTGAATTTGGCATTACGTGTAACGACATTCCTCTCAACAGCGAGTAGTTTGTCTTCAGTAATGTTCGCACATGCATTGACAATGCTCTCACGCATGTTGTCAGGCGTTGTCGGTGGATCACGATAGCAAATATCCTTCAACTTTCCCCACAGAAAGAAATCCGGGGACGTCAGAACCGGTGAAGGTGCGGGCCACGGTATGGCGCTTCGATGACCAATCCACCTGTCATGAAATACGCTATTCAATACCGCTTCAACCGCACGTGAGCTATATGCCCGACATCCATTATGTTGGAGGTACATCACCATTCTGTCATGCAGTGAAACATCTTGTAGTAACATCGGTAGAACATTACGTAGGAAATTAGCATACATTGCACCATTTAGATTGCCACCGATAAAATGGGGGTCAATTATCCTTCCTCCCATAATGCTGCACCATACATTAACCTGCCAAGGTCTCTGATGTTCTACTTGTCGCAGCCATCGTGGCTTTTCCGTTGTCCAATAGTGCGTATTATGCTGGTTTTCGTTAGCGCTGTTGGTGAATGCATTAAAAAAAATCTGTCATCGTCCCGTAATTTCTCTTGTGATCAATGGCAGAACTGTACATGACGTTCAAAGTCGTCACCATGCAATTCCTGGTGCGTAGAAATATGGTACAGGTGCAATCGATGTTGATGTAGCATTCTCAACACCGACGTTTTTGAGATTACTGATTCTCGCGCAATTTGTCTGCTACCGATGTGCGGATTAACCGCGACAGCAGCTAAAACACCTACTTGGGCATCGTCATTTGTTGAAGGTCGTGGCTGACGGTCCACATGTGGCTGAACACTTGGATGATGTCGTCCAGGATACCGAGCAGCATACATAGCACACGCCCGTTGGGCATTTAGATCACAATAACCATACATCAACATGATATCGACCTTCTCTGCAATTGGTAAACGGTCTATTTTAACACGGGTAATGTATCACGATGCAAATACCATCCTCACTGGCGAAATGTTGCGTGATACCACGTAGTAATGCGTTTGCGACTATTACAGTGCCATCTATCACAAAGCGAAAAAAGTGGTCCAACTAAAACATTCATATTTCTTTATGTACTACACGAATATGTAATAAAACATGGGGGTTCCTACTTAAAAAAACGCAGTTGATATCCGTTTGACCTATGGCAGCGCCATCTAGTGGGCCAACCATAGCGCCACCTGGTTTCCCCCTTCAAGCTAGACGAGTTTCGTTCTTTGTATTTTTTTCGTTGATGCTTATTTCATGAGAAATTTGGCCCGGTCACTATCAATGGACCACCCTGTATAATTTTTGTTACATTCTTAATTGCAAAATATGGTAATCGGCATTCAAAGATGTCTGAATTTGAACAAATTAAAGAATGGGAAACTGAACCAAGAAATAAGTAATTCGATTAGAAATTTGAGGATGAGGCAATGGCTTTCTATTCCATAGCATTTTATCGCTTAGAGAAATGGGCTATTTCTTTGCATAAATATCAAGTATTTGACTGAATGATGCTG